>NW_010237076.1:0-50554 GCF_000690775.1 Eurypyga helias
CCCCGGGGCGCAGGTGGCGTGAGCGGGGCGGGGAGGTGCCGCCGCGGGGCCGGTGGGGTTTGCCCTGGCCCTTCCTGGCTCTGTTCCTGAGGGATCTCCTGAGGCGCGGGAAGTGGGTAGTTTTGAACTTGCCGTTAGGTCCCGTCGATACCCAGCCGGAAAGCTGCTCGCGCGTCCCAGCTGCCCTGGATTAGGGACATGGTATCACAGACTCACGGAACGGTTTGGGTTGGAAGGGACCTTACAGACCACCCAGTTCCAACCCCCCTGCCATGGGCAGGGACACCTTCCACTAGACCAGGTTGCTCCAAGCCTCATCCAGCCTGGCCTTGAACACTTCCAGGGATGGGGCATCCACAGCTTCTCTGGGCAACCTGTCCCAGTGCCTCACCACCTTCAGTAGTTGGGAAACTCATGACAGAGCCAGTGGGAAGGCAGCTGGTGAATTTTAAGGAGAGAATCTGTTTCAGGTGCGACACTCTTGCCTGGGCCTTGTTTAGTAAGGCAAGGAAGATGACAGGGTCTTGTTGCAGGGGCTGCAGTGAAAAAGCGCTTTGCACTGGTTACCACTGGTTCCACAACTGACCCATCCCCTTTAGATGCTATGCAAAAAACAGCGTTGCAAAGCTGATGTAAACCCAACAACTCGGAATCGAATTTTGTACTCAAACACACGTGCCAGATACAAATAAGAGCCTGGTCGATGCACCTCCTAGCATGCTCAGCTTTAAATACATCCCTCAGGCAGCTCAGGTTTGTCCCAGCTCCCACAGCCTCTATAGCAGCTTTGGTTGCATGTTGCTGTCAGGACACCAGCCCAAGATCACCATTTGCTCTTTAAAGTGGGAAAGCTGCTGTTCATATGGGGATTATGGATCTTTTGTTTAATTCGGGTAGAATTACAACTTTCAGTTCCCAGGTTGATTTTATGCAGTGTCAGCAGAGTCCTGCTTTCTGAGTTCACACAGATGTCGCTTAGGTAAAATGTACGCATGGTTGTAGTTGACTACGAGTGTGATGTGTTTCTAACCTCCCTTTATTTCTGAGGTGACACCAAATTAACTGATTCATTAAAATGGTGTCACATCTTACAGCAACCTCTGACAAAACTTATCATGGTGAATTTGTTTAATTTGTTTTGGAAAGCCTTCAGTGACAGGAGCTGCATGATCTGTTGACGTAATTCCATTACTTAATGACTTTTATAGTTCATTGAAGTTTTTTTCCTACCATATTTCTTCTTGCAGATGATGCCAGTGTTTACTTGTTGTATCCTTGGTGGTTATAAAGATGGTCCATTTTTTTATGTGCATCTTTTACATGCAGAAGAACTTGAAAATTATCACTTCATCCTTCCCTCTTCATCACGTTGTTCTCACAAATGTTGTTCTCTTAGTATTTTCCTATTGATCAGGTTTTTAAAGTTTAGCCTGCAGTTTTCTCTAGATGTGGTGTTTCATTTGTACACTCTATGCCAACTGAAGTTTCATGGCTGCTGAACGGAGCAAAGTACGTGTTTCTTGTGTCTCAGATCTTATAGTGCCAAATTTGCCATCCTTTTTCCCCCACCTGTACCCCACCACACTCTCACTCTCTAACTGCACCCCACTGTAACTGTCACATTTTTTTCTTGTGTTTTTGTTGACTGGCTAGATTTTCCTGATGTATTTGAATTTGTTTTCTTGGTCATCATTGTAGTATTTTGCATCTATTTCAATACAATTAGCTAATAAAAAACGTTTTTTTGAGTTTTGCTTCTGTTTACCAAACTGCTTGCAATCTTTCCCAGGTTACTATCAGCCCATATTCTGAAAGAGCACTTTCGTTGTTGTTGTAGCAAGGAACACATGGAATAAATCTAGGTGCATGGCAGGTCATTGCGGAATCCCACCTGGCTCCTAGTTTGCAAGATTCTAATTACTTCTGCATGTAGTAGTCATAACTGCTCTTTAATTTAGGCCATAATTCCCTAGTCAGCTTCTCAGACTCCCAGGTGACTTGGATTAAAAGCCCAGTCAAAGCCAAGTACATCACATCTGTGGCTTCTCCCTTGCTCACTGTGTCAGAAAAAGCTTTGTTCTTGACAAATTCACATTATCTGCTTTTTATTATTGTATTGTCTTCTTAGATGCTCAGTGACTGCTTAATAGCCGGTTCCATTATCTTCCCAAACACTGCGGTTAGGTTGACTGTTTCTCTTGCCCTTCTCCAGTGCGCTGGGGCCCCTCTCTCAGGGATATTCAAAAATTACAGTATTTGAAGGTTTCTTTGACTGGTTTTGAGGTTTGTTTGGCTGGTATTTGAGTACTTTTGGAACCATTTTACATGCTGATCTGAGCATGTCTAACTTCTTAAAACTGCTCTTTCTTTCTCTGTTCTGTCTGCAGCTCCTTTCTAAATTGTTTACCCTTTTGGTTGTAACCTGCTTGTTTACTTTTGTGAATGCTGAAATATGAAACTGCGTATTCCTGTTTCTTCTACATTGTTTTGTTTGCATGCTTTCCCTATTATGTGATCTCTGACCTCTTGAGGGTTAGAGTCCTACTTGTTACTTTTCCACCTACAAAGCAGCCAATTTTCCCACTCGCGTACCCTTCCTCCTGCCAGTTTCCTAAAATACATTAAAAAGAATTTGGTAGCTGGAAAATAGATGTTTTGGGAATGTATGCCACCCAGTTAGGTATGGACACGGCATCCTGCGAAAGGGCTAAGTTATGCGACTCTTGAACACTGTGACTTTACACACCTGATCTATCTCAAACATTTTCAATCATCTTTTCTCAGGAACAATGAATGAAAAAATAAGAGACTCCATCTGGTGGATTAAGATATTGATCTACAAGCCAGATTTTAGCCTCTAGTCGAAAGTTTGGCAAACCCTTAGTATTGTGTTTCTTCTAGTCAGTCATATACATGGCATTAGATTTAACGTGTGTACCTTCTCCGTATGAACTGTTAGAAGTTGTATCATGGCCACAGGAAGAAAAATGTAATAACTTCTAGATAGATCAGTTTGGAGCGTGTTTGCTTTAAACCCTGTACTTCATGAGGGCAGCACTGTGGAATAGTTGTGTGTATTGAAAAAATGGGCACAGAACTGTGGTGGAAGCTAAGGTAAGGGGAGAAATACTCTGAAATATCCTGCAGTTATTTGTCTTTCTGTAACAGCACTTTGGCTTAAAGGTCTGCTAATCAATGGAAAACAGTTTTCATTGTCATAAAATGACAGTATCTCAAATCAGCTCTAATGCGTTCTGGCATCTTGATTTGTACATGTGTGACACGTGGCTGCTGTGGACGGCACGTGGTGAATTCCCAAAGGGAAACTTGCTGCCCTCCATCTGAGATGTGCTGTCTTATCTGGCTGCTGGAATGCATGTAATCATCTCATGTGATCACACACAGACATATTGGACCATTCTCTTAACAATGTTAGTTTCTTTTTATTAATGAGTTTGGTGCACTCTGAGACTTGAAAGCGTTCCGGATACAGTAATACAGCATTTGCCAGCAAACAGTGGCCTCTGTATGCAGGTAGCGTGCCACACTTACACAGAGCCTTAGTGCACTTGGAGAGGCTGTACATAGGTGCAGTTGGATGATCTCCTTTCCCTCCACTCCAGGATGATCTCCTTTCCCTCCATAATAAGACAGTTATTCTTAACCCCTCACGTCTGACACTTGCTACGTTGCAAAGACCCATTGAACAACAGGATAGACAAATATGATTGCTGTCTTGCTAGTGAAATCGAGGCACATAAAAACCGGGTGACTTGTCTAGTACGATGGCTTGATTTTGTGGATGTAGGAGTACATGGTTAGTAGAATCTGAATGTCCAGCTACCTTAGTTCTTTTTGCAAAGTTGGGGGAAAATACATATGAAGTAGTCTCTCATGGGGTAGGTTGCTAGAGCTTGCAGTCTTTTAATTGTGACCACAGTCTTGAATATATTTGGAGATGAACGGTTCAGCTCACTTCAACAGAAAATAGTACAACTGGTATATTATATATTTATTGTTGTTGGTATTATTATCACCAGTTCATTGGTAAAACCCCCAGTTTAGAGAATATCAACATGGAAATCCTCAGTCTGGTCAGGGAAGAAAAATGAGTAATTTTTAAAAACACTCTGACTCACCAGTGGCAAAGACGTATTCCATGTTTTGGAAAATGGATCTTAGAAAATAGGGAATCAGCCATTTGTAGAACTTGACGACAGTGAGTCCTGGATTCCTCATTGTCCAGCATATGCGATACAGCTGATAGGGCAGCTGTGGAATGTACCTTGGTTTACAGGAGTTTAATTTGGGAACCAGCAATCTCGACCATACTGGATTAGCTGGTAAAACAGGATAACTTTGGTGAAGAGCTGTCATTCAGAGCTGATCGTAAAAACAGACAAAACTCTTTCCTGCTAATAGACTTCCCTGAACAAGTGCATGTTTATAAAATAATTTTTAATAGTCTTCAAATGATATACTTTTTGTTGCAAAATAGGTGTCCTTAAAAAAAAAAAAGGACATTATTAATTTTTCCTGGAAAAGATGGAAAATCTCCACAAAAGACACTTTCCTAATGCTTGAGAAGTTTTGCTCTTTTGGTCTTAAACCAAGACTCAGTTTCACTAGAGTGCCAGCTGGTGATTACATCAATTTTGTTTCAGTGGCAAAGCAGCCTAACCTTTTCAGCTGTAAGCTTGCATGACAGAACCAACCATAAAGGCAAGTTTCCTTGACGTAATGGCTGTCATTTGCAGTGGTTCATCACAGGGAAATATAAAACACTGAGTGCAGCCTGAGAAAAAAATAAGCAAAATGCTGTCAGATAACTTTTAAATGCTTATTGCATAGGGAGTCTTCCTATGAGCACCAAAAATACAACATGGATTCTTCTTGAAGTAGTACTTCCAAATACTGCTGTTTTCCTTCTTGAGCAGACAGGCCGTGTACACTGCAGAAGATGCAGCTGATAAAATAACAGAATCTTTGGCCCTCTGTCAGCTAAATGAAAACTGCTAGAAAAATTAACTTTCCTTTCTTCCAGCAGCTCATTTTGGGTTTGATGTTGCTGTCTTTATGACATTACGTGTTATATAAAATGCCACCCTACAAATATAAAGTTGATAGGTTCAGAATCCATGGCATAAATTACCTCCTACTCTAGCCAAGTCTTGGCTTCGACTTGCAGAAATTGCCATCTCTCTAAAAGTAATTTTAGGTGCACTGATGGCTCTTCTGACTGATGTGGCTCAAGTAGTTGATGATATGAGAGGCAAGTTATGTAGCTCTGTCTAATGGTGAAGCACTGGAACAGGTTGCCTGGAGAAGCTGTGGATGCCCCGTGCCTGGAAGTGTTCAAGGCCAGGATGGACGAGGCTTTGAGCAACCTGGTCTAGTGGAGGGTGTCCCTGCCCATGGCAGGGGGGTTGGAACTGGATGGTCTTTAAGGTCCCTTCCAACCCAAACCGTTCTGTGATTCTATGATAAATTCCTTATTGATCTCCCTTTATCACTCAGAGTTATTTCTCAGAATCCTTTGAGTTGTAGGTGCAGCTCTTAATAACTTTGGCACATCTGTTCTAATTGTATCTTTGGGTTTTTTTAACATAAATCAGAGAAATTCAGGAATTGGTGAACCATTGCCAAGAGTAAAGAAAAGTTACAAACTTTCCTTTTAGTTGGCAATAAAAAATAACAGCATTTGATGACAGAACCAGTGATTATTTAGAGAACTGTTCCAGGCAGATTTGATGTGGATAAAATTTATACTTAAAAGGTTGTGTCAGAGTTCTTAATTATTTGAAAGCACATCTGGACCCATGTTAATGTTATGAACCCAACAGATCTGTCTGGGTTCTAGAAGAAGCTTGGAAGGATGGACATTACCTTTGGGCAAGGAGGCACCAAGCTGATAGTAATAATCATGGAATCATCATTTAGTCTGGGAGGGGCTTCTCAGGGTTATCTGGTCCAACCCCTTGTTCAGAACAGGTCTAATCAGACCAGGGTGCTCCAGGCTGTGACCAGGCGAGTCCTGAACATCTCCAAAGATGGAGATTGGACCTTTCTCTGGCCAGCCTGTTCCAGTGTTTGACCACCCTCTTGATATTTTTTTTTTCCTCATATGTAACCGGAATTTCCTATGTTTCAACTTGTGGTCCTTTGCCTTTATTGGTATCGCAGTGCACCTTTGAGAAGAGTCGAGCTCCATCTTCTTGGTGCCTTCCAGTTAGGTAGCTGTAGACAGCAGTAGGGTCACCCCACGCTGAGCAGGCCCAGTTCTCGGCCTCATCTGGTGTGTTGTGTTCTCCAGCCCCTGGCTGTCTTGGTGGCCAGTGGCTAAATATTAAAAATGGAACCTTTTAGATCATTAACTGTGTGGTGAGAAAAAGTGGTGGTAGGGAACGCTGTGAGCAGTGAGTCTGTAGAGGGCTTTTTCCACGAACACTGACTTTTAACTGTAGTTGTGGCTACCAGGAATAATCATTGCAAGTACTCTTTCCTGGAAGGAAGCACTGTGCTTGGCCTGATCCTCCAAAACTATTTTGTGTTCACCTGTGTCCTTACACAGGTGGAAACCAGAGGCACTAGCTGGTGCCTCAGCAACACACCAAGGTCACTCAGTTGTGTTTTGTGGGCGGAACTCAGTAGCACTCTCCCAGCCAACAAGATGTAAAGAAAGGACAATACAAGGTTTAATAAAGTGAGTATTTTTTGTACAGCTGGGCTTTGGGACACAGTGCCACAGGTTATTACTGAGAGTGAGAGCTAGGCAAGTATTTGTATGTATCGCGAGAGTATCCCCTGCCCAGATGAGCATGTACAAAAGGCTGAAATTCTTTTTTCCTTGTGCTAATGTCTGTAGAGAAATATGCTTCCAGTATGAGACAAACGCTGTGAGCTGGCTCATGCAAGTTGTCCTGGAGTGGGCAGCTCTGGTAATAATTTAAAGCCTGTGGCACTGGCATTTTTGGAGGCTGGGTATCGAAGAAGGCCGTGTACCCCCGTGCCAGCAGTTTTCCTGTGTGAAAAGGCTTTATCACCCAGTCTGGGGTGATCCTGTGCTTTACAATTTAGACATTTTCTACCTCCTCTTACAGGGTTACTAATTTTGAGGCGTAGTGCACTAGGAAGAGATTACAAATGAGCCAGTTTCTTACTGATAATTTCAGAAGTTAATTCTTGAGGACAAGGGGTAACGGGTTTAAATTGAAAGTGGGGAGATTTAGATGAGATATCAGGACGAAGTTCTTCCCGGAGAGGGTGGGGAGGCACTGGAACAGGTTGCCCAGAGAAGCTGTGGATGCCCCATCCCTGGACGTGTTCAAGGCTAGGCTGGATGAGGCTTGGAGCAACCTGGTCTAGTGGAAGGTGTCCCTGCCCATGGCAGGGGGGTTGGAACTGGATGGTCTGTAAGGTCCCTTCCAACCCAAACCGTTCTATGATTAAAAAAAAAAAATAAGGTGCCCAACCTGCCTTTGAGCACTAGAGGGTGCTCCTGCACTTGCAAAGAAAGGGCTCTCGCCGGAGGTGTGTTCCGGAGAGCCTGTTGCACGTTCCTTGTTCGCATGGGATTCTTCAGTGATTTCAGCTCTCTGAATTACGAACAAACCGAGTTGCCTTTGCCGTGTTTTCGGCAGAACTGAGAGCGTTCTATAATACCTAAATAGTATCATTATTTTATCTATTAAATCCTGTTATCCGTCTGTGGAAGAATGATGATGATTATTCCCATTTTACAAGTGGATAAAGTGGGAAATACAGCCTTCCTTTTTTTTTTTTTTTTAAAAAAAAAGTGCTGGACATCAAAAGCACTAATACAGGGGTCAGCTGTGAAGGTGGAACTGGACCGAAACTGTATATGGGATTGGAGTCTCGTAGTCACTGTCTGCATCCAGCAGAGACCTTCGCATCTCTGGGGAATAACGTACTCTGCTCAAAACTGGGATGATAAAAGTCCAATGCTCTGGGATAGGAATAATTTTTTTTTACTTGTAGAACAAATCTTCATACGATGAACCTGTAAAAGCCCATTAGGATTGGCAGAGTTTAAGAACATGATTATACTTACCCATTTTCCTTCCTCGACCCCACAGAAGTCTTTACTTCTTGACAACTTTACTAATGGGAAGTTGCTGAACAGTTTTTATCATGAGAACTTCTGTTCACGTGTAACTTGTCATTAGTCTGACTTCAGAATAAAGGATATATGACAACATCTGTACTAGCTGAAATCTACATTTAGTCCAGCTATTTTAGAATTAGTAGTTGACACAATCTGAGGAAAAAAAAGGCATTTTAATTCTCAACATTTGGGTAAACAGTAGTGCAGACAAAATGCTTGCTCTATGTGCTCACAGTGGTGAATAAGGAATATGTCAGCAGAGTTCTTGGTCAGCTTCATAGGACTGTAAATTGTTTCTCGACAGGTATAAGCTCTGACTGTTCAAAGTAGATCCATCATGTGTGGTCTTAAAGCATTCCCACAAACTCCTGGATGCTAATGCTTGCAGGATCAGCTGGCTGAAGGACTCTCTCTCCCTTAGCTGTGATTCCAAGGCAACAAACTGGTTCTTGTTAAAATGCTTTTCAGAAGATTATTATGAGCTGAGATAATCTGAAGATGCTGTAGGCATTATTCTACTTTGAAATGCTGTTGACAGCTTTGGTTCAGGATTTGTAGGTGTTTCCTTTCAAACCTCTACTTCCAGCTGCTCATAGCTTTCTGAAAATCTAACTATTCTGCTTGAAATTTTCCAGACAGATTCTAAGGGAGGTTTAAAATTGAATGGGAGACTTGAATAGGAATGAGCGAGGAAAAAAAATTGAAAACATTTCAGAATTCTAATTTAAAAAAAAAAAAAATCAGAGTTCCTCTGAAGAGCTTTAGTTCTGAAAAGGTTGGAAGTTGAAAGTTGAAATTTTGCCAGAGGAATGGTCTCTATAGAAGAAGACTACCTTTGAATATCTCCATCAACTTTATTGTTGGGCCAAGTTTTGAACCTTTCAGAAATGTTTTGCTGTAAGCACAATATAGGCTGGATCGTGTGTTGGGATGTGCACAGATAGCTCAATGTATGTGTATCCTGTTTGCCTTTCTGGGATCACATGCCAGCACTAACCTTCTAGTCCAAAGCCAGAGACCCAGCATTCAGCACCTGACCATGGCAGCGCTGGTTCTGCCACCACTGACTGATGAGGTGGAAAATACCTAAACTTTATGCTCAGATGTAATTATGTGAGATGACTTGCATTACAAATGGTGTTCTGAGTCAGGTAACAGCTCTGCGTTCACTAAAATCACTGTCAGACTCTAGTGCAGGTAGATAGGCACGTGCTGAACACCCTGACTACTCTTAGGATAATTGCCCGTTGTCATGTAATTAAGAATACAATAATAAACTTATGATCTGCAGCTTTATAAAGTGCATTTTGTAACATGCATTAATTGGTGACTATTTCCTGAAAGACAACGTTTAGCTGGTCTTCTAGAGCTAAACTAGTCTTCACAGAGCAGTAAACAGCAGTATGGCATCCTTCATGTGTTTTAGATAGATGTGTTCCATAATTAGAAAAATAACATAAATCTTGTAACTAAGTACTTAACTATAACATGTAATTGCAGAGGATTGGAGTTAATGGGTGGGGATTTGAATTCTTGATTCTCTTACATGAGAGACTAAGAAAAAAATAATAGGTTACACTAATCATGCCTACACGCTTCATAGGAGGCTTGCAGAATTTACATAATCTAGCGGTAAAGGAAGATTTCTTGCTTAGTAGATTGACAGAACAGCCAGATCATTTCACTGATGTGAGGTGGGATTGCAGATTCCTCAATCTGAGAAGAAAATTTTGGCCTTCATCCTTCTCGAGCGGTGGTCATCATGACCCCTGAGCACATGGGGATGATTTAGTGAACTGAGATCCCTCTCCTCGAGGAAGATTGCCTTGGCCAGTGCTAGAGACTGAAGTATCCTCAAGTTACTTGGCAACAGATGGTCCAGGCAGCAATGGCCATGTGAACATCTACAGGGCAAAAGGCATCTGAGAAGCCTACGTACCAGTAACATGGGGAGTCTGTGGATCTACAACCGTGGATCTGAAAGAAGCAACACCTATTTGCAGCAGGGCAAATGTAAAAATACAAGTGTTTGGCTTAATAGATTCCCAAAGATGATTAAGAATTTTAATAATTTAACCAATACTTAATTAGTTTGAAATGATTGCCTAGAATTTGTGTGAAATCTTCAATAGGCAGGATTTGCCTTTCTACAGGGGGAGGATAAAAAGAGATATGCTTACAGAATTCACCAGTGAGCTGCTGAATGTGAGGTTTAGATTGCAAATTGTCTATAGTCGACATTGTCATGGAAATTGCAGTTGCCAGATGTTTCTCCATTTGAAAAGGGATCTTCTGATTGACTTTATTTTTTGGTTTTCTTTTTGCCTGCCTGTTCAGAAAGTGGTGGGAGGTCCAACAGCAGCGAGGGGGCTGCAGAATTGGAGTTCTAAAAATTATACCAGCTCGCGTGTCAGAAACATGAATAGAAGAGGAGGAGGAAAATGAGTTTTAAGAGACAGAGCTAATTGAGTGCTCTATCTACACGGTGCTGTGGATTTAAGTTTTGCCTGGAAGATATCCTTTATTACAGGAACTGTGAAGGTAGAAGATGGGTTGAATAACACAACTTAATAAGTGTGCACTGCTGAGGATTCATTTCGGGATTTAAGGTGCATTACAATGCTGAAAATGAGAGCACTTTCTGCCACTCAGTGTTATTTGTTAAATACCACCAGAGTGTCTGAAGTCTCTTGTTTCTGTCTCGCAAAATTGTCGCTAAGATTTAATGGCTTAGCTACCTCTGCACTTTTTACCTTTCCCTTTTCTTTCACAGATTGAGATTTTTCTTTTAAACAATCATTGATGATGGAAAATTACTTGTAATGTGCAAATAGAGTTTTTCATATAGCTGCTTTCAACTTGTTTGTTTCAGAAAACAAAAGTTTGTGTGTTCACAATCTGCTTGTGCGTATATGACCACTATGTTGTGTCCAAAGCCCCCTCCCCCCCCGGTAAGTTTGAAATTCAGTGATAAATTTCAGTCAGACTTGGCAGATGGATAGTGATATTCCTCCAGCTTTCATGAGAATGGGGAGGGGCAAGAAACTCTCTAAGGCGTCTTCAAAAGAAAGGATTCAGCGTGAGCTCAGCGGTGGTTGGACATCAGGGAATCCGGGTGGTATGAGCCTTTATTAAATGCCCGAGCTGAAGAGAGGCTGTGGTCAAAACAGTCAGGGGTGAGAAACTGAGTATAGAGGATGAGGCCTCGTTATTTCTCGTGCTTGCAGAAGTGCTTGTCATTTAGCAGCGACAGTCCGAAAGAAAGGCAGACAATGGTGGTTTGGAAGTCTGTTTGCTTAAGATTGCCTATCGTAGTTAAACATAGAGGCCCTCATGCTCAGTCAGAATGAAGGGCATACAGTGCCTGGAAACCACACAGACAGACACGCTCGATGAAAGAGCAGGTGGTTTGCGTAGCGCTGAAGAAAACACCATCCCTTTTGCTAACCCTTCCTTTGCTCTCTGAGGTGCAACTCGCTGTAGCAGTCCAGGCATAGGTTGTAGAAAAGGAACTTTAGCCATCTATTTTGCATAAGCTGAAATTGCTTTACAGCTTTTGTAATAGAAGCATCCCTTTTATTTACTAGAGCCCAGAGCTTGGCAAGCCCTCCCATAATACGTATTTTGTTACAGCTGGAGAGGAGGAGGCACAAAAGGTTAAGTTGGCTTGTCTGAGCTTGCACAGAAGCCCATGAAGAACTGGGGACGCAGCAATCCCATTTTCCCATTTTCTATTTTCCATTAACCTTAATCTAGCAAACCAGAAGGTGGTTCATGATTTCTGCTACACCCCCTCCCCCCCAGGTGAAAACTGATTGCACAAATGGAGTAGGGAAGCTCATTAAATATTTTGGCATCTACTGATGTCATTTAGCTTGACGTGCCCTGTTTGATCTCTTGACTTCATCATTTTATGTAACGTTTTTGTAGAGATTCCAGTTGTTTTAAGTGTTTTCCATTTTCCTCTTTCAGCTGTATAGATTTATCTGCAGGGTGTTACATTTAAGATGTCCTTACGTGAAAGAAAAGCACACGTAACCCGCAGGCTCAGACAATGTTTAAAGCTAATTGAAGTTACATTTTTAGCCTGATGTTCTGCACTGATGAGCGCCGGGTGCTACTGGGGAAGCCGGGCGTACTGCCGGGCCTGCAGTTCCCTAGACAGATGCACCTAAAAGCGTTCAGCTGAAAATAAAGCAAAGCTAGATGGATGTTAGCATGGGAGAACAGGAAAGCTAATAACAGCGAACCCTTTAAAGCAATCAAAGTATTTCTGGGGCTCTTAAGAAAGTGGGTGGTAGTGTAATAATGCTTAGACCTGTGGCCTGCTGGGGGAGTAAAAGACTGTGAGTAGCTGCCTTGGCGGCGGTGGAGAGGTTGATCCTATGTCTACGACAATAATTTCTGGACTCAGTTCTGAGAATAACGTTCTTGAAGGCAGCTGGTCAGGTCACCCACCTCAGCCCACTGTCTGAAGAGCATGAGGCAAACATGTCCTTTGATGCCATCTCATTTTTTATAAAAATATTCTTGATCTTCCAAAATGTTTTCGAGAGTGCCAACCAGGCTGGCTGGGGGGGCAGGTTTCAAAAGTAATGTTTCTCTTCAAATTGTTGCCAGAATTTTAGGCAGTTTCAGGGCAATCTTTCCTGAAAGTTGTTTGGGTGTTTTTGGGTTTTTTTTTGTGTATTAGGAGAAATATTCAGTGTGAGAATTGCTCCTGTCTGCTGGTCCGTCCTGTTCGCAGTAATTTTCATAGAAACATCTTGATTCTTAAAATCAGTGCTTGACTGCAGGTTTTCCTTGTGAACAGCATTGCGTTTTACAAACTATAGAATACAGATATCAATATGGACCCTTTTGGCTCTGATTCAGCTTTCACTAAGATTTGTGCAGTCTTTTTATTGCTTCGCTGGGAGTTGATTCAGGTCCTTTGATTCTTTTTCTCTCTGATTTCAGCCACTGAGAAAATCGAAGGAGCAGCAGACATGAAGCTGCCCACTTAAAACGTAGCAATACTCTTCGTGACTCCTCAACTTTTAATTATGTGGGCAACAGGCTGTGAGCCTGTGTCAGATATGTGATGCATGTTGAAGTTCCTGATAGCGTGTACGAGCCTCACAGAGACCGGATTGCTGATAGCAATGTAAAGATGCCCTTTCTAGATACCTCAGGGCTTTTCTAATTTTAAGAAATATCTTGATACTGTTTCATGTGAAATTGTCTTGAGTAGTAAGCTAAAGGGGTTATGATCCATCACTTATGATTTAAGCACAGGTAGTTGTTTACAGTCAATTACAGATCAGAGATTACAGCTCAAAAGCAGAAAAGCACTAACTTCAAGCTTACTGATGGGACAGAATTACCCGTGTAATGGAAAAAAGAAAGTCATGCAAAAGGCAGTATCTTAGTAAAAATATGTTGCCCATATGCTAGCAAGGGGAATAATCCAAACTGCCCTTCTCTTAGACTGTAGTGAATCTGAGAGTGCATATGACCAGCAGAAAACCAATTCTGTAGCTCCCGATTCCTATGTTCTCTATTTGTAAGTGAAAGTCTAGGATGTTATTTCTAGTCAAAGCTAGAGGAAGAGGATGGAAGTACTCATCCCAGTGTACTAAAATAGTGAGTGTGGCAGTCAGGAGGCACTGTGGAGCTGGGAAAACCAGATCCAGGTGTATGTTCTGCATCATTCGGACCAGAGGAGAAAATTCTCTACCTTCCCATGCAAGTTCCTGAGTGCCTGAGCTGCTGTTCTATTGCCGTTGCTTCTCCTGGAAACCTTTGAAAGATCTGCGTTTGTTTTACTGCAGAACAGAAGCCCTTTGGAAGTCTGAAAGTTTTACAGGACAAGAGATCATTTCCTGTTCATCTTGCTACACGTTCTGCTTTCTGGTTATGAGCTTCCCTGGCAGCTACCTTCCAGACCAACTGTTTCCATGTGCAGTAGAGGGTTTTTTTGGTGAGCACAGTTCTTTCACAAATTCTTGGATTTAGCTTCCAGAACTTAGTCCTCTGCTAGCTAAGAATGACTGCTTCCCCCATCACTTTCTGAACTGGGTACAAAATTTTAATTTAATTCAGCTGTTCTTCAGTAAGTGTTTCTCATGTGCACAGAGAGACTACTGCATATTCACACATACTAATATAAACAAAAAAGCGTAACCTAGCAAAACCTACACATGCATCCAAAATGTTTTTCCATGCAGCTTGTAAAAGGAGGAAGAAAGAGAAAGGTTATTCTTTCCATATTCACAATAGGTAAACTCTTGACATCACTGATTGCAGTGGCCTTAGGTTTTACCATGGTAAGTGGCTGTAAAAATTGAGCTGAAGACAGCTACTTACTCTAAAACTATCAGTATGTAAATATAAAGAGCACAGTCACTGCTGGGTTTTTTAATGCTGGTAATTTTTCCACTGGTATGAAAAGTTACAAAAAATTATTTCTCCCCCATCAGGTATTGCTTGGTTAATTGCACAGTCATGAGTGCAGAGGCTATGTGTGATTGTAGTGAGGGCACAGTACAGAAAGGAATGGAAACTAATGGTTCAAAACAAGATTTTTTTTTTTTTGTTTAGTTATAGTGTATTTATAGATTCGCTTGATTTGTTATTACTCGAGCTGTTCAGAGGGATGCGATTTTACTA
Source organism: Eurypyga helias (assembly GCF_000690775.1). Classification (NCBI taxonomy): domain Eukaryota; kingdom Metazoa; phylum Chordata; class Aves; order Eurypygiformes; family Eurypygidae; genus Eurypyga; species Eurypyga helias. Next base: position 14,777 of record NW_010237076.1, read on the forward strand.
ACATGTTTCAGCCATTTCCTGGGGGAATTAGCGCTGGGGATCTCTAGTCAAGGGCTGTGAAATCTTCCCGTTTCAGGGCTCAGCGTTGGTCCAGAGCAGTGTGGTGCATTGCACACAATACCACCTCGCAGGTCACGGCTGGTCTCTGATCACTCTGCTCTGGACAGCTGTTTTTTCCCTGAGTTTCCTTTGTTAGGAGGATGAACAGAAGCCAAGGATGAAGCTTAGCATGTCTGCCATAGCGCACTCTCATCTTTAAGACTCCTCCCCACATTGCAGTCTAGGGCACCCTAGTGAAAGGGGATGTAAGAAAGTTGTTTGCTGTACCAGATCTGTTGATTGAGCAGTAAACTCATCGAAAGCAAATGTGCAGGAAAGATAATTTCAGGGCTGTGAAGACTTAAAATTCTTTTTGCAGTCCTTACACTCTGTGATGGGAAAGTGGACAGATTTCTGTGTTTGCTTTTTGCCTTCAAAATCCTCCTGCATTAAAGAAGTAAATAAAAGTCTCAGCTCTCATTTAAGAGTATGTACTACAGCTTAGTATGTATTCCCTTTTTAAAACACCATTTTAAGTGGTTTTGATGACTTGGAGTGGCAGTTTTACAGTGACGCATGGCAAGGGCTCACCAGAATATGTTCACAGTCTTCCATGTCGTGATTGTATGCAGGATTGTCATCTAGTTGTTTTAAGACTGTTTGCATGAACCTGCAATAGTAAAATTGCAGCCCTACTGGGCTTTACATTATCCTTGTTTGGCGGGGTCTTCAGGTTGCTTTTGATCTTGAATTTCTTTGTTTTGCAGTGCGTGCCTCTGAAACCATCTGTTCACCAGCATAATTCATTTCCAATTCTTTTACAGTGTTTCCCATAAGCTCCTAAGTTTTTTTCTGATATTGTTCTCTGCACTTATAAAATTATCACCATAAATATTTCTGTCCATAAAGCAGAGGAGATTCTGTTTATGGCCCAGGAGAAGTTTTACAGACTTTGTTTTGGTCATTTTGGAAAACTGTTAGCTCTCCATATTTTCCAGCTACAAAAGAATCGATCCAAGTTTTCCTGCTTGCTGCTAACATTACTGGGTGTTTGGGGGTTAGCTCTGCAGGGTTTTTCAAGTGTGAGTAGCATTTATTACCTTGCCTTTGCTTACAGTGCTGAAAGAAGATAATACAGATGGTCATCTCTGCTGTTCAGCGGAATAAGGAGCAGTGGCCAGCAGAGCTTACTAAATAACAAATGTTAATAACTCAGGCATTGAGTAAGATCTCATAAAATGGATTTCAAACAGATCTTAAAGCCTAGGTTGTGTTAAAAGAAAAAAAGCAGACCAATTCCTCACCAGGCAAGACGCACAATGTAGTTTCTCACTGTAAACATGAAGGTGCCGATCACTGACACTGGTGACTAAGTGAAAAATCTAATAGTGTTTTCTTTGGTTGTTCACATAAATACATTACTTCCCCGAGACAAGTAAGCATTTGGAAAATTTGGACGTTTCACTTAGATGAAAATTAGTAACCTCTCTGGCAACTGCTACCTAGAAAATCTGTTTGAAAGTGGTGCTGTTGTGTGAAATGAGTAGCATGAAGTAATGCAATTATATATATCTTCAGGTTGTGATGAGGAGGCATTGATTAAGGATGGTACATCTTTTTGTGTTTCATACATCGCTGGTCAACTTCTGGAAGCACTACTCTAGAAACAAGGAGAGTTTTTCGTTTTAGACAACTTCTTTGGTAGAGAATTTCTGCTCTATAACATCCAGCCTTGACAAGATGATGGTCAAATCAATTGATCAAATGTTTTGTCTTGTCTTCTAGCTGTATGAATATATTTAAGATCGAGGTTGAAATCAGTCTTTTATTATTGTCTGCCAACCGTTATTATTGCTTGTTGCCAACGACATGCCCATATAGAAAAATTAGGGTGTGAGTTTTGACATAAGAAAGAGTTTGTTCTGGCGTACCTATCTCCAGAACGACAGCAGTAGCAACGAAGGCACAAGCATGACTAGCCTAAGTAAGGGCCAGAAACCAGGCTAAGTCCCCGGGGAGTTTTGTGCTGGATGCTGCACCTAATAAAACATGAAGTTTTGTCAAAGGCTGCCACGTGTAGTGTAGAGGTAATACAGAAGTTAAAGTAGCTCATGTAGATAGGGCTTTCAGTGCTGTACAGACTTCTGCAGTTAGAAAGAAAAGCCTTGCGTACTTCACACAGCTCTGTGATATAATCATGTTTATTTACAAGTATTCATCACACTGTAAAAATCTGAAATCGTTCTTCAATATCTCGTTATTTCCCACTGCTGCCTGTGTTAGGACTGCAGCCTGCAAAAGCACTTAGTCCTCAGCCAGTTTTAAGCTCAAGATGCTGAAAGAAAAAATGCATGCACAACACATGCAAGATCACTGTTGTTGTTTTGGTGGGTTTTTTTCATTTGTTTGGTTGGTTTGGTTTGTTTAGGTGGGGTTTTTTTTGGTTTGGTTTTTTTTTTTTTAATGGCTGTGTGTCTATAGGCTTGCACTCATTAAGAAAATTATTATGATTGTTTTCCTGCTCGTGTTCCAGAATGGTCATGGAAGCCCATGGGAACTCTTTCTGTCCCGTTGCTTATTGAGCAGTCTTTGAGACCACTGAAATGGCTGCTGTGTTCTAAACATGAAGGACTAAAAGAAAGGCCTACATGACTTCAACTTGAACTGCCAGTGGTACCCAAATGTTTAAGATGTGTAAGAAGAGTACAGATACATCTAAAGAGTGGAGGCCTGTGACAAGACAGTGCTTACCCTCAGGAGCAGCAATCAGATCTAGAGGAGGTGTGGAAAATAAAAAAATATCAAACAGCTATAAAATAACTGATATTGCAGCATCAGTAGCTAACAAACATATACCACTAAGAGGTGTTAGAACTGCACGTGCATGCGCATTGCATCGCCTTTGTGCTCATTTTCCTTTAGGGAGTTATCCTTGGAAGGATGAGGAGCGGAGAGAAGCTACACATGTAGTTCTAGGATTACTGCAGTCTAGCTTTCTTGTCACATCCCTTAGGGGCAGAAAATGAGTTGTAAAAGAGATAGGGCTGTTTAAGCTTTATGGAAATTTCAGGAAGTGGTGAATCAAACTAATGTGGTCCTTAACTTGAGTATGTTTATCTCATCATTAACAGGAGTTCAGATATGACTGCTCAGAAAAAAGTGTTTTCCTGTAGGATGTGTAGAAAATGTGTCAAGATTCTATAATGTAACTGTGAGCAAACACATTATTTTTAACAAATGAAAGTAAATCAGATACTTTCACAAAGATAAGAAGTCTAATAACAACTTCTACAACAGTCCATGTTTCATGACTGATGAAATCAGAGTAAGTTTTGAGATCTTCTGGAAAACTTTCCATCGTACTTAAAAGATGGTAGCTGACAAGGGAAAAGATGTCACCAGCTGCGGTAAGCAGAAGATGATATGTGGAGTGTGCAATGCATTTACTCGTGAGTTGTTTTGGTTTTTTTACTTATCACAAATGCAAGGAAGTTTTTTATTTGTGTGTTCTTACATAAAAAAATATGTATGCTTTCTGTAATAGGCCTTTTTCCTCTTTTTCCAGAGTCATGATGATAGATTCGCTTTCACTGCTGAATGGTATGACCCAAATGCTGCACTCTTACGGCGTTATGAACTACTGTATTATCCAAAAGATGGATCAGTTGAGATGGTAAGAATGAAAGAAAAAGTCTGTTGTCACAAGTGTAACATCCAACTAAACAGTTTGTAAAATGGCTATACCCTATGCCTATTCATTTTCTAGGTAAGAAAAATGTAATTTCAGACCTATCTTGCTCTGTTTCTAAAACTAAAAGAAGTTCACAGTGAAGCATGTGGAAGAGCTTCCATGCTTATGATTTTTTTTTTTTAATCTTAAATCTTGCTTTGGCATGGAGAGATTCGTCTTCACAAATCTCTTTTTATTCGACCTCTCCTTGGGTTTCAGAACTGAAACTCAGCACACTGACCTACTGCTTGAGAAACATAAATCAAATCTGATTCCAAACAGGGGAATAAGCTTGAGCAGGAATTCCAGAAGTCTCTGAAGAGTAAAATGTAAGAGTCTTATCAAAGTAGATGAAATGGTAAATTGCTCTTAATTTGGCTTTAATGAAAGGAAGGATGTTTCAGACAGTGGGATTTAAATTTTTTCCATCGGTAGTTCTTGCACAGACCTTTCTGACTTGTGTTTCATACAATTAATCTGTATTGTTTATTGATAGCATGTTAAAACAACCATTTTGCAGTAGCAGGCATATATATTAAAATGTAATATGTCCTGTAAAGATAATCCTAATAAACCAACCCTTTGTTGGTTTGTGCTTTGTGCTTCCTTTTAGGAATGAGTGAATGGTTCAAACTATTCTTTCCTATGTTCTTAATGAAGACCCAAGGGTCTGAGAACAGGCTGAATTTGGATATTCAATCTTAGTAATTTAATTGTCAAATTTTAGTTTTCCTGCTATAAATATCAAACGCAGAAATAAGACAGCCAGTGGAATCTGCCTTTTCTTACCCAAACTACCTCTCACTGAAACCATGGTACCCACCTGATGAGGAGAGGCAGTTTGTGCTTTTTACTGATAGTCTCTTTCAACAAACTCTGTCGTGATGCTGTCCCTCTTAAGTTAGCTGTTTGTATGATCTCTGTGTGTGCACAGTTGTCAAAACGTGAGGATTTTTATTTTTTATTTCCCGGAGACGGTTTAGCTAATCACTCAGGAGCTGTAATAATCCTCCTACGCAACCACGTGTAGGCTGGCATAATTGTTGTTCATTTCACCTAGACGTCTCAAAACCAAGAGCGCACTAGGTGTTTTTGAGCTTCTTAAAGCATTCAGCATCAAATACCCATGGCTTGGTAGAGTTTTGCATTTTGCTAGTGTGCTCATAAGTTAAGATAGTATTGTGTGTACACAGTCCTGAATGTATGTGGACTGTGTGTGACCAGGACAGGAGTTAAAATAGTAAAAGCGCATGTGACAGCTCTGTGGAGCATCTCAAAATCACTTTTGGGGGTGAGTTTGTGGACAGAGATTAAATTTAGGATTTTCTACTGCATTTTAAAAAAATTTCTGCAGAATTTGGTTATTCTTTCTTTATTACTGCCTAATTCTTCTGCATCTTTCGGGATCTTCCTGAGGAGATGACAGCCCACTCTTACCTCTAATGTATCTGTGGAGAAGGGAGGCAATGGATATGAGCCAGCTTCTCCCTGCTTATGGGAAAGATGTTTCATCCCCTTTCCCATCTCCCTGACAATAGCTCTCCTTTATCACACACCTTAGCTGCAGATGGAGCAGAGCTGTTGAAGACGTGTTGTGTGAAGTCTTCAGCTTTCCTTTTCTTTCTCGGTCCTTTATGTCTTGGTTCCTGTGAAGAAAAATGACAGTGGGAATAATGAGACAAAGCATAGCTTTTTGACCAAGGACAACAAGCAGCTCTTATGATCAAACCGGGTCTCTTGACAAAGGGATGCCCCTTTCTCTGAATTTTCCATTGTTAATAACTGTCACTGGGTATTCTTAAAGCCTGAACAACTTTTCTTTCTACAGGAGATTTCCTAAAAAAAAGATAAGAAACCTTTAAAAAGGACAGATTTTTAGCAGAAAACTGTTTTTTTGGGAGGGTAATTTACTTCTACGTGAACATTTAGAAGGGAAGGGAAACATGTAGTAGCAGGAGGGAAACAGTCCAAACAGTCTTACATTTCCTCTGCTGTGGCTTATCGTTCCCTTTGTAAAAAGGTCTTTTAAACAGATCCAAAATTCCACTCTAAAGAAGAATTCTTTAACACAGGCAGATGCCTTCCCCCCACCTTTACCTTTTGCTTGAGAAGGGAGAAACAGCTCTGGATGCCTTTCTAGCAACTGTGTGAAATACTCAAGGAAATGTTCAGATTTTTAGTCAAGATACTGAGGAATTTGTATACGGCCAAGTCATTGAATAGGCTTCCTGGCAAAGTCCAGGAAGAAACAAGTAGCTGAATTCAAGTGATTTTTTTTTTTCCCCCCCTCAGCATGTTGTCATCTTATTCCCTCCTGCACTTGAATAGAGGACACGTAGTAAGAGCATGTATGAGAGGCTAAATAATTCTGCCTCAGAAGGAAGTATCAAAGTAATTTATATTCTCTGATCTGCAATGTTTTGGCTGTTCTGGAAAAACTTAGAATTCTTCTAGCTTCTGACAGGAGAGAAAGGTATTTACACATTTCACAACATGGAGGAGTATGTAAGTTTGCTCTTAATTTTTTTTCCTCCAGAATTTGTGGGCATGTTCTTTCCCTTAATGCTGATGGTGTCTGTATACCGTTTCAGTGGTGGGCAGCACATGTAGTTCAAGACAGAGAAGGCGAAGTTTGGCCTGAGGAGGACAAAACTCTTCCTTTCGTAGGATTCCTCTTCCCCAGGAGACTGAAGGCACCTGTAATACCTACATGCAGTGAAGAACCTGTTGAGCAGGTTGCCTTTTGTGCTTTGCCAGCCCACCCAGAAACCTGCACATTAAATGTCTTCCTTCTTGCTTGGAATGATGATATATAGCTGAATTGTCTTGACAGGCTTTTGAGCTTGCAGCTCTAGGCAGTGAGAATGTCTCAACCTAGTGTTGCAATCATCCATCCGTCCCTAATTCTGAGTCTTAGGCAGTCAAATAAAGCATGGTATCACTGGAATGATGCCCTGAAGAGGAGACCTGCCACAGCGTGTATCTTGATCCCTCCTGGTGTGAGCCGTTGGTCTTTGAAACAGCAGAGATCTGCTAGGGGGAACTCTGAGTGAGACTGGGCAGAGGTAGCCACTACGCACCTGAACCATTTGTCACAGCTTGAAATAGCACAAGCACATGAAAACATAAAATACGTAAAGATAGCTGTCAGCCTGAGCTATTTAAATGGAATAAATTTGTAATTGTAGTTTAGTTTTCTAAGCTTTCCTGGTACACCTGTAAGTTCAAAGGGTTAGGAATTAAATCAATTTAGTGGTCAGATTCAATCCCGAAGTACTATGGAAATTTCTGAAGGTAGAGTAAAAATTATGTTGAGTTTGCCCATAGCTTAAATCTCTCACTATGGTAGATTTTAATCTTCTTTTCTCTGCAGTATGATGTGAAGAACCGTCGCACCTTTCTGAAGCGCACCAAGTATGACAGCTTACACCTCGAGGATTTATTTGTGGGCAACAAAATTACTGTTTTTTCCCGTCATCTATCCTTGGTGGACTATGGGGATCAATACACAGCCCGCAAGCTAGGGAGCCGCAAAGAGAGGTAAGAAAGCACGCTTTTTGAAATCTTCCTTTGTGGCTGGGGTTTCAAAGTAGTTCTTTGCTGGAAATGAGGTGAGCTTTTTGCACTACGGGGAGAGGAGTAGATAGCTCCAAGTTTGCACGCAGTTTGAAGTGATCCGGCATACTGGTAGCTGGAGGGAAGCAAAGTAGCCTGTTTGTGGGCAAACCCATTGTTTCTCGATAAATCTCTTGGGAGAGAAGAGAGGGAGGAGGAAAACGGGGTCCTGTGCAGATTTGCTACTCCCCTGGGGCAGGCAGCAGTAGGATTGTTGTGATTTGTGGATTCTCTTGTGGCAGAATTGATACGGTAACCCTGGTGTGTGGTGAGCTCGAAAGGCCTGGATCTTGCGAGACTAGCCCCTGTATCTGTGGGATCTGTGCAGAAGCCTTGTGCCTTACCAATCTGACCTACTCTGTGTTAGTAGTAGTAACTGAAAACAGTAGGAACAGGAATGAGAGAGGCCCTTTACCATTCTCCATTGTTTTTCCCACTATGGGGTGTTTTTTCTGAGAGTTTTCTCAGCATCTGTTAAACTCTGTGTGCATGAGGACAGGAAGTATAGCGTGAGGATGACAATAAAACCTATAGGCTTGTTTGTTAAGACAAGTTTTGTTTATAAGGGATGAAGATAAGACTCGTCATCTCTTTTTGGTTGAAAGACTTCCTTTGGAAAACACTTTAAGAGCCCATCCAAAACCAAAAATATCAGGAGAGGCTTAATAAAGATTAATTTACAAGGTATTTAAATCTGGTTTGTGACTACAGTGCAGGTAATCACTGACTTTGCAAATTAATAAATTTTGATTATTTGCTTCAGCTTTTTTTGAGTATTTTCTTAGGACTAATGTTCCAGTGAGCCCTATTAGCCTATTTTCTTGCTCCCTCACACTCTTTGGGCTTGTGTTGAACTCGTTTTGGAGAGTTGTATGTGACCAGACATACAGGCAGGGTTGCAAGTTTTAACACACGTCTTTGCCTAAACCTCACAAAAACATTGCTGTGGAAATGACTGCCACAATATCCTTCCAGAAGGAGTCCTCCTGGTACTTCTTCTCCAGGCTGGCGTTGGGCATGGCAGCAGAGGATGTGGACAGCACCAGAGGATGGCTTCTGTATATGTGGCTACTCTCTCTGTTCCTCGCTGGAGGCTTGGGTAGATTGCATGTGTCTTGTTTATGGTTTTTATATCAATGTAACTTTTTATAGTTGTGTATTTCCTTATCTGCCTAAACTAGCATAAGCCCTGGTACTGATACAGTTATACCAGGGAAAGGCAGCTTGTGATAAAATGACCTTTCCTTCTTCTTGTAAAGGAAGTTGCCATCTCTACAGCAGCACTATGGTTGTGTCAATGAAGTGGTCCTGGGAGAGAGTGAATTTTCATACTGCTCTACAAAAGAAAGGAAGGGAATTTATTGTATGTCAGCTGCTTGGAAAACATTTTAGGAATGTTGACTGAAAGATAACATAGATATGCAAGTGGTGTTACATATTCAGAATAGCCCAAAGGAACATAGTGAAAGGTGTCTTAAACAGGCAAAGGATCCTCAAAAGCCAGTTTCTTCAGAGAAGCTTTCACTGGGTAAAGAGGTTCCTATTAACAGAGTCCTTGGGCAAAACAGTTGCATATGAGGTATTGTCTTTTTGACTTGTTCCTAGCAGGTTTTACAGCAGTTAAATAGATACAGTAAGAGTTCTACAATGCTCTGCCTTTTTTTTTTTTTCTTTTGCGTTTGTGCTGCACAGGGCTGTTGGTAGTTTAGTTTGACCTTGGAAGTACGTTCTTTGGTCACTTAATCTGTATGCAGACAGGCTCAGCAAAGGCCTTTGAGCGAGTCTGAGGAGTATATATAAAAAAGATCTTGAATGTTTTGAACCAGGGGCCTTTGTTTTTGTCAGTAAAGCAAGTGAATGTGACTCTAGGTACAGGAGGTGCAAAATAAATATGTAAAAAGAAGCTAGATTTTCACAGGTCCTTTCTAGAATTAGGCTAAAAGGATTAAAATGGTTCTATGGACTTTCAATTTCTACACCTACTTTTCTTAGGTCTTGAGTCTGTTTTTAAATACAGCCATGTTTGAATGTTCTTCCCTGATCCCCTCCCAGTGTATCATAAGGAAACTGTCACAGTGACTAAAATGGTTAAGTAAGCGTATGCTTACTTGCAGTGTACCGCATGAGGAATCACAGGGATCTCTCTTTGGGTAGTCTTTCACTTGTGATCCTGGGTGTTTGTAACCTGAAGTAAACATTTGTCTGACTAGTCTGTCCTGTCTAGGTAGACTGTACTTAGAGTCAGGCAATATCACTGGTTTGGAAAATGGTGTTAGAAAGCCTATGTCTCAACTAGAAATATTTGAATCCTCTTTTGGATGTTATTCTCATGCATCTTGTCATTGACATAATCAGTGTTTCTTCCCCTGCAAGACATAAGCTACCGTGCATGCAACAGTCCTATTATTAGAAATAAGCAGATCTCAAAAGCATAGCCACAGCATGCTTTCTGCACCATTCCTTTGATCAGTTCCCATCCTCTGTTGTTTCAGTACTCATTGCAGTGCTGTTGTACAGTCCCTCTGAAAATGGAAGCAAATGAGCTTCACTTTCATTCTTTCTCCTTTGTTCCTAGACATAAAACCATTTCAAAATGTACTTTGCAGACTGCATCATGTCAAACCACAAGAAACATATTCCTAATTAAAACTAAAAATAGGGCACATGAATCAAAATCCAATCTCAGAAACAGTCTTCAGCATCCTGAGTTATACTTTTCTTATCCTGCATACCTCTGAGAACCTTACACTGAAATGTTAAAGTTTATATATCAGTGTTAGAGAAAAGGTGTTATGAGAGTTGCTCATTGCAGTTTATATTAATCTTCTAGGTAAATTGCTTCATAATGCAATATTTCATTAGATATTGCTAGGAATTAGAGTTTTACTAGAAAGCTTGAAATTAGAAAAGTGAAGGTCAATTTATTTCTAGCATTAGCAGGCTGTCTCAGCCCGTGTAACAACACAGATTTGAAAAAGTACTTCTCAAGGAAATGCAAATGTCACTGGAGATCCCGTTCCAGTGGTTTGGTCCTCACCGCTCACGGTAAACAACAGGGCTGAGAGCCAGGCTGCAGGTGACGCGTTGTGTGACCAGGTGGGTACATGTCACGGGCCAAGCACGCAGCTGCTCCGCCTCGTGTGCCTCCATGCAGGCGGCACACCCTGTCATCCGATAAACAGTGTCACAAAATGGGGTGGAGCTGTGAAATCCTTGGGGAAGAGATGAACAGGCTACAGGCTGCGTGGAGGATGCTGGCAAGCAAGCTCTGTTGAATGTTGTCCAGAGGTCGGCCTTTCCTGATCTAAAGCCAGGGCTAAGCCGACTTCAGTTGGCACTGCCATGGACTGAAGCATAGGCTTGGCTGACGACTGTTGACACCCTTAGTCCATCAGTCTTTTTGGGTCCTATTTCTCCATGTGCTTAAGCTGGTCCCTGTATAGGAGCTTCCTGATGCTTGGGAAAATCTGTTTGCTTCTGAGCTCTGAAGGTCATCTATGTCTCTCCCTTAGTTTCAGACGAAATGTCACATATGTTCAAGCCTTCCTCTTTACATGTCCTGGTCCTAACAACTCCCTTCCTTTAGATTTCCTGTTAAATAGATAGCCTATTCCCAAAGCATCTGTCAGTCTGGAGTCACTTACGGTTCAAAGTAAATGTAGTGGAAGTTGATCCATCTCCTGTAACCTCAGCGTATTTACCCTGGCTAGAATATACTGCTGCTAACCTAAAGGCTGCTTTCCATGCTGTGCTGGTGTATAAAATGAGGAATGTGCAATTATTTGCCTTTCATTTAGAGAAGTACTGCAATAAAAAATTCTATCTTGGGTAGCCTTCATTATTGGAAACAGTGTAAAAGATGGAAAGAGCTCTGTAGGATTGTCAGAGACATGGAGTTTCTGAGATACAGGGTTGAATAAATCTGTTGATTTGTAAGCTGAGCACATTTGAAGCTGACTCACCATGAGGGGAATGCAAATAGAAAAAGCCACTTTACAGACCTTCTTTTTGTGCTTATTGTTCTCGATTAATAATATGTTTGGTGCCGATGGTGTACTTGGTGCTACGCAAAGCGCACTACTAAAACAGTCCTGGCCTTGGGGATGTACAGTATAAAAAGATAATTATCGAAAAGACAGGATGTACTTGGAAACAAAGATGTGGGGGAGACTGTAGAGATTTTTGGATTGCTCTCCCTTAGAATATAGCTGTCAGTCAGTACAAGAGATGTAATACCTCCTCCGCCAACCTCTTATTGTGTCTGTTAACAGTGTCAGCTATTTGGTATGTAAATTGTTTATCACGCAGCGTTTGTACTGGACCAAGCACAATAAGGTCTTGTCGCTGAGGCCTCCAAATATTTCTGAAGTAATAATAAAACAATCATTTCACTTTGAGTTTTATAGAAGAGGCACATGTTTAAATAATATTTTTAAATAGGGGATTTTAACAGCTTCATTTTTATGTATATAAGGGTTAACATTAGGAAAAAAGAGAGCTGAGCAAAGATGGGGAGACGTTAACAAATCAGTTGTGTTCTAACGCAGATCCATGAGTGAGTGAGGAGCTGTAGAGATAAAAACTAGCTGAGGGAGAAGTGGTCACATTGTCTGCTGTGAGAGTGAAGGGAGAAGCTGGTAAATGATGACTGCTGGTGGAACACTGTGGTCTGACTTGGGTTAGAAAGCTGAGGAGATTGTAATGTGCAAAGCTCGCTCTTCTCAGAATAGTGTCTTGTGCAGGCATTCAAAAACAGCGTGGAAATTGATGAGACACTGGGACTAGGATGTTTGACTGTGGCAGAATTTCTCTCTTTGATGTGATGGTCTTTTTGTCTGAATATAAACTCAACATGCACACCAGATACTCTAAGGAAAGGAGTGTTGGCTGTATCTCTCTATTTTTTTTGTTTGTTTCCCCCTCCCAGAACGCTGGCTTTGATTAAACCTGATGCAATGCCCAAGATTGGAGAATTAATCAATATCATTATTAATGCAGGATTTACAATAACTAAGGCCAAAATGATGGTGCTTTCAAGGTAAGGAATTTTTAAGGTTAGCTCTATTGTATCTAAATATTGGTTTTGCAGTTAAGAACATTCTCTGAAGCTATCCTGTGTTGTTCCACACATCAGATCCATTCCTGTGAGTAATAGAGGGAAGACTCATCAGTTTCATAATCATGTAGGTTTCTGAAAGCACGTACCGATTTAAGCTGAGTACTAAAAAGTTCTGTGCAAATGGGTATGGGTGATTAAATATGTAATGTCTCTGTGTGAATCCAAGCTAACTACCATAGCTTTAGTAACTCAGCAGTGTTCTCTACTGACGTGTTCTCACCTCATGGCTTCCTGATACAAACCATATAGCTGATTATAACAGCATTATCTTTAAAGTAGTTACTTTGTTTGCTTTCAGTAAATCTGTTGTCTTAATTTGTGCTCTCAGAACATGAACTTGTTTGCTTTTTGATGACTGCAAGTCCCAGGCAAAGCAAGTGATCTTCTGATGTTGTTGCAGCGTTGGACAGATTTTACTTGTGCATCTTCCTAACCTCTCCAACCTTCACTGTTCTCCACTTAGCTCACTGATCCACAAAATTTTAAAAAAGGCATGTTGCAGAGGAAAAAACATGATTTATCCTATAAGACTTCCCCAGAGTTACTGCACTATTTCTCTGTTGCTGCCTTGCCAAACCTGTTCATATACAGCGTGTCTTTGGAAAGAAAAGCAACCTGTCTTATATAATACCATTTTCATGTGTTTTTGTGGAGTCTGTGTAAGGTCAAAAATAATTTTGCCCTACTTGAAAACCTTTTTGATTTTCTGAAATACTGATAAAACAACAATGTGACTTCCTCCTCTTTTCTCTCCATTCACCTGCTGCAATGTGCGATGATACTGCTCAGATCCTCCCTCTAACAACTCCAGTTCATGGGTTCAATCAGGTTTCTAATGCTCATTTACAATTAACAATGTCTTTCAAGCCAGCTCTTCTTGGCTTGCTCTCCTACAGTCTGAGAGATTCGATCCTGAAGTGTTGTGTTGGGTGGTTCTTTATTTCAGTGTCTGTCTGAGAACTTGAGCTGTTGAGCCAAGTCACGTGCTTTAGAGTTGACTCACGCTGGAGGGAAGAAGCTTTGAGACTTAAGCTTTTATTGCCTATCGCTGTATTAAAATTTCTGCTTGTCTTGTGCTTATTAATAATCATTTTCACTTATACAAGATTGGGCTGTGATACTGGATATATTTAAAGTGATAGCTTGAGTATCTGTGGTTTCTCTGCACACTATATACTCTGTTTCTTGGGACTGTGCCATTTTAAAATATTAGAACTATGGCTTTGCCAAAGTCTTCTACCCTTACATCTCTGCAGGCATGCTTGTTCAAACCAGCATCATCATTTACTGCTTGCTTTAAAGGGATTATTACTGACATTTGGCTGGCAAGCACTGTGGAGTAGATTCATGCCTTCTGTAAAAATTGTAGCTGATAGGAGAGTGAGGGCAGGCACCTGCTTTGGTAGGTCAGCTCTGTAGTCTCTTCATTTAATCATATGTCAGTTCAGTCTATTATTCCCAGATGAACACTGTTCTTCGTTCTTTAAAAGCAGAGAACTAATGAGAGAGGTGAAATGATAAAGGAACTCAGTTACACAGCACAACTGCAGTTTTGTATTTATTGCAAAAGGAATTCTTAACTGAGTAGTAGAGCTAAATTCGTTTCAGGGATATCTCCCTCAAGTATTTCTTTGCATTCAGAAATTATAATCTGTTTGCATACCTTTTTCATAGCTGCTTTACAAAGTTATTTGGTGAATTAGTTTCAGAAGAGAATCTTCTGGTGAACTAGTGAATTGTAAGCTAAAACTTAAGGCTATTTACAGAATGCAGGTTTGAAGCTTGAGATTGCAAGAATTCCCGTGACTAACATTATTTTTTAAATCATGTTTCTGGCTTCTTATGAAATGGAAGAAAACCATATTAGCTGTATGGTCAATGAAAATCTTTGGAACTGAACTGAAAGCAACAAAGCAGAAATTATTCAGGTCCAATGAGCAGGTGGTCATTTTGATAAAAAAAAGCTGGAGAAAGCTGGCACTGTTCAAATATTTGTCAAGGTCAGGAAAATGAAATTCTTAGGTTCTCCTTGAGGTTATTTCTTTCCTCTGACTTACGTTTGGACTGCAAATGGGGAGAGAGATGTAAAAAGTTCCATTGCAGCTGACAGAACCATGCCTTTGTTCACACTTGGAATCTGTTACTTGAAAAACATGCAAGTAATTTCTTTCACTAAAGAGAGCTGCTCAAAGTGAGCAAAATCCTGGAGACCAGAAAAAATCAGAAGACTGTTTCTGCAGGTAAAAACAATTTTCCAAGTGGGAATCTTATAGCCCCCCTGCAGCTCTGCTTTTTCTATGAACTTTGTACCTAGACTAGGTGTGAGCAGTATTTCTTCCTTTCACCTGTCAGTCCTCTTGAAGAGCTTGTCCTTCTCCACAAATTCCAGCTTTAGAAGGCGGTACACACCAGGATTTGGAGCAAGCCAAGACCAAACCTGCGCTTATGAACTGGAATTTTGAAGCTGCAAAGTAACAGGGCTAGACTTGAAAACTCCCATGGATTTTTCTAGCAGTTGCTGTGCAGAAAAAGCAGTGCAGTAAGCAAGAGTTAAACATGAGAGGCAGCTGGAGAAAAAGCAGGAGGAGAGAGTAGGTTGGCTCGCTGCAGGGGGTGGGGGGTGAAAAGCCACAGAACGGTATGCCCGCTGGTGGGTGGGTGGTGGGTTGGCACCATGGTCCCTAAGACTTGTGTAGCTGGGTAGCTGAGCCCAGCGCCGCAGGCAGCGTGGCTTTGGCAATGCAGAGCTTGGAGGGGGCCACCACCCTGTCTGAAAAGGGTATTTTTTTGCTTCCAGTACCTGAGTAAAGGCTAAGTAACAGCTGTGGTACAGACACGCTGTGCATACCAGGTGGCCTTTATTTGCCTGGCAGTGTAAGGAGCACCCCTCGTTAAGAAACCCCATTGCTCTGGGAGAAAGCAGTGTGTAGTAACTGCTGTGTTCTCTGAGGGGAAGTGGAGACCAAGTCGGGTTGTCAAGTGGGAAAGTGTGGGAGAAAGCGAGTTTTAATCTGGAGGGCATTGTGCTCCCTATGTGACTTTTAGAATTTGAAGATACTGAATAGAAACCAGGTTATGCAACATTCTGTTGTGCACCAGTGTAATCAAACACTAGCCTCCATAAGGAAGTAAGTTCCAGTGAAGCAGATAAATTGTTTATTTATGCTTTAAAACCAAACTTCATTAGCCAACATACACACTTAAACTGAGATGAAAGATGAAAACAACATAACAGCAAATGGCTTGGCAAGAAGGTGACTCTGCTGCATTTACTCCTCAACCTGAAAATGTGGGGACCATCAGTGACCCTGAAAGTCCATGCTACAGGCTTCAGTAATGACTTCCTTTTCAGAGCAGGAGCGTAAGGAGTCGTCAGACACAAGCTACGCCCTACACGTGTAGCCACACAAAATATGACAGAATGTTAAATGCGGTTTTGTTATTGGGCATGGACACCTCGCAAGCTGTCCCTCTTGGGAAGACATTACCTGTAGAAATATGTTAATGAAAGATGGGGTTTTTGGGGGCTATATACATGTGTGTGTATTTATATATGTGTCTTTCTACTCTTCCAGAAAAGAGGCAGCTGATTTCTACGTAGACCATCAATCAAAACCTTTTTATAAGTAGGTATATCAGTTTCAGCTTGACATGTATTAAGCTTATTTATCAAATGCACGGGATTCATATTTGGTACGGCAGGACCATGGGAAAATCAGAACTTGTCTTTGTTTAGTAGAGCCCTTTGCAAAGTATGCACCCTGTTTGTCTTCCTCCAGGGACAGATTCTTATTTCAGCTATTCAGGTTTTAACTCACACTCTTTACAGCCTGATGGTATCAGAGGAATGTCTTTGGTCTCTCAGAAGTGAAAATGCTCCTAGCAAGGCAAAACTTCAAAGCCAAGCATCGTCAGAATCAGAGTGGAGCTTGCAGGTAGTGAGAATCAGGGGGGAACACTTAGCTGTGAGAATTGATTTGGTAGCAAGAACCCCAAATCATAGGTAACTGAAAGGATAGTGCATGGGGCAGTTGTTTACTGTACCGTTACCCTTGCCAAAACATCAAACGTCCGTGATGCTGGGCTGCTCCAACTGACATGAAAAACCATAGTCTTCCAAAACTGACCAGGCTGATGCTTATGACCCAGAGATTGCGTCGTTTCCACTTTGCTTGAAACAACTTTCTCCTCTTCCCTCTGGATTTGTCGATCTGCCTCTTTTAGGAAGAGGATGCAGCTCTGTCTTGTGTTTTTCAACCATGTTGGAACCTGGGTTTGCACAGATTTGGTCAAAATACCTGGTTTCAGTACTGTCATGGAGTGCTTGAGTATTAGGACAACCAGCTGCTGTCCTGCAACAATAGCTGATTTATTGTGGGTCCAAACCCAAGCCCTTCACAGAGACATGGCCCCAGGCTATGTCTGACCACCTGTGAGATCAAGGAAAGATTTAGAATTGCCTTTTCTTTGCTGAGGAAGCCTGCTTGAATATGTTGATAAACAAGCAAGATATTTTCTTGTAGTGTTGTTTCAGAAATGTCTATCTACACTAAATATAATTGTCTGAGGAACTGTGGTGGGTCAGTTTCCCATCCTGCAGTTCTAGTGGCTACATCTTCTCCATAGGATTTTTCTCTACATTAGGAAAAAAATAGTTATAAAGCATTACAAATCAAATAGAACAAGAATCTTCAAGGCAGTGAAATGTAAAATCTCTGACTCATTTATATTTAGCATTGAATTACTTGTCTTTAAATTCAGATTTAGTTTGCAAGTTCATTAGTCAACGTAAGTCTAGTGAATAGTAGGGAAAAACACCAATTCTACTTGTTTGGAAAAGAGTGGTTTTCATATTAAATAATTAATTTTGAAAAATTTATTTAATATTCAGGATTAGTCTGCAGAGTGAGCAGTGTTGTAGAAATTGCTTTTTTTCTTGGGTTTACATGTCTGTAAGCCATTTATCTGTATCCTAAACAAGCAGTCTCCAGCCAACAGAACCCAAGTTCCAATAGCTTTTCCCTGTGTAGTTTCCTTATGTAACTTTTCATAGTTCTAATATCATTCATTTAGCAAAGGACTAAGACTCTTATCTTCTTGCCTACTGATTATTGCGCAAATGATCATTAGGAAGAAGGTGGTTGGAGAAGCATACACATCGACAGTTATAATCGTGTACAGCTCTATTTTAAGAAAGTAGTACAAAAAGCATTGAGTCAACTTTCACCTCTGCTGGTTCTGTCCAGACTACACAGTGGAAAGGCAGGCTTGTCGGTGTGCATGTTCTGTTGTGGTATCGAATTATCGTTATGGGGTTTTGTTTAGGTTTTAAATAGAACATTTGGGTTTCCAGTTTGGGGTGGTTGTTTTCCGTGTAAGTGAGGTGGTCAGGACAGGATGCAGACTGCTCCTGACAATCTCGTCACCTCACTCAGATTCATCCCATTAAAATCAGTTGACTTCTGCTAATGCCAGGATGTGGTAACTCACTTCATGGTTAAGTTCCTCTCCCTTGCGAACTTTCCAAATGTTGCTTCTCGCTTCTCTCCCACTTTGGATTTTGCTGGACAAAATCCACGGGAGAGGTCCGTGGGGCAGTAGAGCAATCCATCCTGACAGCAGTGCTGAATTTGTGTCAGTGGGGAATACACATGGGTTGTGTGAGAATCCTGAAATCCTGCTGTGCAGAAGAGACATGCTTAGGAATCGCTCTGGTTGGATAAATGGTTAGCAGGCTCTCTTTCACTGTTGCCAGTACTGATCTTTTAAAAATTCTTTTGAAATCCAGCTGACTACACAGTACCTTGAGTAAGTTCGTGTTATCTGGTGCTTTTTCTACAAGTGTAATAAGAAGGGAATGTGGGCACATGGCATGGTCCAACCTCCTCCTCAAAACCGAGCCAGCCTCAAAGTTAGATCAGGTTGCTCAAGGCCTTGCCGAGTTGAGTTCTGAGCATCTCCACTGGGACCCCATGTTTTTGTTGGTTTTAATCTGTAGTGTGGGTCACCATGTGTTGTTTCCATTTTGCAGTGAGCTTCTCCAGTTTATAACGAGTGGTCCCGTTGTTGCTATGGAAATCTTAGGAGACGATGCAGTTGGTAAATGGAAAACGTTACTGGGGCCAGCAAACTCTGCAGTGGCTCAGGCTGAGGCCCCAGACACCATTAGAGCGAACTTTGGACATGATGGCCTAAGAAATGCAGCTCATGGCCCAGATTCGGTTGCTTCAGCTGCTCAAGTAAGTTTCTGGCTGTTTGTTGACTGAGGTTTATTTTTACTTTATCTGCTAACAGCTGGGTCAGAAATTCTTCATTTTTTCCCCCCTTGAGTTCAGAACTAATGTAGATATTCTTCGTGGATCCTCTTTATCATGGAAAAATAAACAAGATTTCTGTTTTCAGACAGTTTATCTTTCTCACAAAGGAGAACCTTGGGCACTTTGATCAGGAGAGCATGCTTGGTCATTTTTAATCTCTTCTGTACATCACAAACATTGAGTTAATTGCATAGTCTGTGTCGCCTACCTACAGCCTACCAACATTGTTCATAAAAAGAAAGGGATTAAACAATTAAATCCTTTTGTGCCCTCCTGTGTTTTGCTTATCTGTTCTCCTCCACAGACCTCGTTAGTCCTCTGCCTGCAGCCTTCTTTCTACTGCTGTTGTTGTTCAGAATGAATGATTATGAAAACAGGCCACTCTGTAGTGCTCTGTATTTTGAGAGGTAATACAGTGGGTTTGGCTTTGAGAAGCTCAGTTCCCTTTTGCTTTGTTTGCACCGTGTCTTTCCTCAGTGCTAAGAAAAAGCCCTGGGACTGGGTGACAGATATTACTAGCATTTCTACAGAACCGAGGTGACTGGGTGCATTGTTGTGGGGTAGATATGCTGATAAATGATGGAAAAAATGAAGTTCACATCATGATTGATAGGTGTTGTGCTGTGGTATCTTAGCTCTAGACCAACGGGTTTCACCCAAGAGTTTGGGTGCAATTGATCTTTTCTGATGAAGGACAATTGGAGTCAGAAAAGTTCTGGTTAAATAGCTAGATGTCTTCACGTACACAGGTGAAAGTTCCTCTTTGTTCCTGTGTACTGCCATGACAGCTGTGCCAGCTTTGGAACCGAGAGTGTAGGAAAGAGTATCTATTAGCATAAAATTTTGATTAGAAGCATAAGTATGTGCTTCAACGTAAGTTTGTTACTCTTCTTGCATTTCAATATTTTTGAAATGCTGATGGAAGGCCCCATTCATCTGCAGAATTTTTATGACCGTGAAATTATTTTGCTGAATTTTAGCAGGTGTGTGCATCTTTGTGCTGTTACTGATACCAATTTTCAATAAATCTACCAAAACTGGGAATTTAATACCCCTGTGCCTATTTTAATTTAGTAGGCCCAGTATTATATGGCTGTTTAGCAGTTGCCATGGAAACTAGTCAGCTGTGCCTTGCAGAAGCTTTGCTGAAAAGAAAGCAATATAAGATAAAGGGACCTAAACAAACTCTTCTGCAGGAAAACTGAAGTCTCAACAACATTTAATGAATGTATTGTAAATGGAAGAGTTAGAGTGGAAGACTGCATTGTTCTTTTGGGGGCTAAATGATCCGTGAAATTATGCCTCTGGTATACTGTAAGCTGATGTCTCTCTGCAGGCCAAATTTTTTTGGAATTTCTTTAGATTAGGAATAAAAGGAAAGGAAAAGAATTTTCTTTTTAAGGCTCCACTTGGTTATAGTTCGCCATTTCGTTATCCTGGACCTTCAGTCTAATTACTTACTTCCCTTTTATGACTTGTAATGGATTAAAAAAAGTATTAAATATTTCACTGCCTTTTCCTGGCTGCTTCTTTTAGAGTAAACATTAGTTAACAGAGTGGGACAAGGTCTTTGAAGCATGCAGCATTTTATCAGTGGAAGGATGTAGGAAATGAACCCCTTTGTCTCAGATATGCCCACTTAAAACGTGGACTGTTTTCTAGGAGAAAAACAAAACCTATTTTCCCTTCTATTGAAAGGTCCTTTAGTTTGAATTGTATAGTTCAAGTAAGGATTACAGGAATCATCAGAGTGCTATGAGTTAAAGACCGGGAGGTAGCTAAGTCTGAACTGAGCTAGTAAATTAAATGAGACAATTCCAGGAAATGGCCTTTAGCACTGGTACTGCCACACAGGAAAAAATCAGATATATTCCATAGTAGTATTTCCAGGTTGGTACTACTATTTCCCTCAAATAGAAATTTGTCAGTTCTCGTACTGAATTTGACCAATAGGTCTGAAATGGAATTTTGAGCATTTGACTAATTTTAGTTGGCAGATTGTGTAACATATGTGAATAAATGGTATGGAAAAAGTGTGAAGCTGGCAGTCAACAGTGGAAAAAATATCACCGAGGAAAGAAATCTGTCTATCAAGCTCACCCCAGTAATGGAGTAAACCCAAGCTATAATGATACCTGAATAGTAATGGTGGGAAGAAAGGAGGTGATTGGAAGCAAAGAGGTCCTTTTGGTTCTTCCCAGAACTCAGAGCACTTGAGTTCATCAGCTTCAATTCAGTAAGATTAAAAAAAAAAGAAAAGAAAAATAATAGGGTCAATAAGGCATGAGGAGTGAGTCAACAATTTTAGACAAAGTTTAGTTGTTTAAGACAAAAGGAAATAATTGTAAACAGATGGGATGGAGGTCAGTTTTGTATATGGAAAGAAAGTATACTGAGAAGTGGATGGTAGTTGCATTTTTGCTCATATAGTGGAAAAGTTGGTCTGATGAGGGAAGATAAAAGATGTGTATATGGGAGTGGATTTGGGAAAGATACTGAGAAAAGAGAGCAAGGATTCAGAAAACCGGGAACACATCTACCAAACGATTGTGGCAGCAGCATTTTGAATGCTCTGAATGGAAATGGATTGCATTGCAGAAGTGAAAAGAAGACATTGCAAGAAATATTCAAATCGTGTTTTTATGGTTGTAGCAATGGTGCCAGAGATGTATTTGAGAGAATATTACAGGGGAAAAGTATTGATAGCACAAAAATCTGTAATTAAGGTTTATCTTCTGTGACTTCAGATGTTGTTACTTATGATAAAAGCTGATGTATGCAGATAGATCAATCTAAAATGTATTCAATTATACTTCTTTTCAGGAGCTGGAGTTGTTCTTTCCCTCCAGTGGAGGTCGCGGACCAGTCACCAGTGCAAAATTCACAAACTGTACTTGTTGCATTATTAAGCCTCATGCGGTTAATGAAGGTAAGCAAGTAGATGGTGGGGGTGAAAGCAGTATGTGCTTCATTATATTTGTGATCACTCCTGTGCCTTTTCTTGGGAGAATGAGACTGCAAGAGCACAGGATATATTTCAGATATCATATAAACTTCATGCAAAAGTATGCAGATATGTTCTTTCATGCAGTATTTCTGCATTTCAGTTCCATGGGGAGTGTGTCATGTCCTTTCCACATGGATACTTGTTAATTTCAGAATAGGAAGGGAGAGGTGAAAAAAAGGTTAAAAATATACAGGTGAGATCTAATGAATCTTACTTGCCATGCCCTTGCTCCTGTCTGCCCACCACACTGAGCTGCTGGAGGTTATCATCCTCACAGCAGCGTGAAAGGAGGACACCTGGCCTTATTGCAGGGCTTTCCAGTCACACAGTAACACATTAAACTACTCACAAAGGGGGATTTGTGCTGATAGGAATCTTGTTCTGCTGAATGCAGTGAGGATGCAAAGTAGAAAAGGCTTGTTTACTCTGTGAAAGTGAGCCGAAGACCTAAAGCATTAGTTGGACTCCGTGATGCTTTCTGTGTGCTGTGAGCTCGTTGTATGAGTATTGGAAATGTTGAATGCCCAACTGTTACCGTGCAAATATAATCTCACTTTTGTGTCCTGTACTTAGATACAAGAGCGTGTGTAGGAGCAGTGAGTGCAGTAAAATATTTTGGCTCCGGCACTGCAACAGTATTTTTGAGTGCAGGATAAATATTGCCATGTGAGAGCATTGAGGTTTTTCTCAGTAAGATGCAGAGCACGCTGCAGCATGTTAATCACTTCTCTGCGGATAGCTGAAATGGAAACAGCAGAAGTGGCCGTAGCAGTTTCCAGGCCTTTCACACCTCAAGTGGGATGTCTGGAGAGCTTGCTGGAAAAAAAATAGCTTTCACAAGAAAGAGTCTCGCACTCGCTACTGATAATACGCCTGTTATCACTTTGAGGCCTTGCATGGTATCTGCTACTGATAAGTCTGCCAAGCAGCAACGACAGAGTGATGTTCCTTTTACAGAACAATGGGCAGCAGCTGGGACTATGATCTTACCTAGCTAAATGTTTGCAGAGGACAAACTTTCCCACGGTAGGATTGTTATGGTGCTTAATTGCATTGTGAAAATAGCAAAGTGGATGGCTTGAGCTGAGCTTTCTTACACTTAAGATATGATTTCTATTACATATAGGCTCAGACTCTTTCTTAGTCAGCTCACGTTGTCCCTTCCTACTTTTAATCTTCTTCATTTCTGTAGTGCCTTGTGTGTTAGTTTCTTTCTTTTTTTCATGAACTTACCAGAATTTTTCTGAATCACCAAAGAACAAATTCTGACCCTGGTGCACTTGCCTCTGGGAGTGTGTCTGGGTGAGGTGGGGTCGTGACAGAAAGAGAAAGAGGTATGGGTACTGATAAAGTGTAAGCATGCACCCAGCTTTGCAATATGACTGCTAGAAAGACTGACTGAAGTTGAGCTTAATATCCACTATATAATCTTTTTTCTCACACCACAGAGGGCTGGAAAGGCAGACCACAGCTGCTGAACAGCAAGTAAAATTTGAAAGACAAAGTGTACCTGGTGTGAGCGTTCTCTGTCCACACAGCTTGGATTACTACCCTCAATAGAATGAAGAGATCAAAACTGAATTTTCTTTTCTAAGTCAGCAAAGTGTTTTTTTTCAATTTTCAGTTAATATCAAGAATGATGGATTCAGGGACTGTGTCTGCTGTTACCTTACTAAGCTCTTGTTCTTGCCTGTTTTCTCCAATGTTACTTTGAATGTTTCAAAAGCCACAGGTGCTGCATTTTTTAAAGAGATGATGAGACTGAGGAGATCTGTAAAACTGTCTGGAAGTCTGGCTTCTGACAGGGCATTGGGCATAGGGAAGGGAAGAGTCACTGTGGCTGGGCAGTGGTTTCCCTCTTTGGCTGACAGCACTGGCATGGCTTCATGTTGCAGCTGAACAGGTTCCAGTCTGCAGTTTGAGGCGGGATGAATCCTTCTTCACAAGGGCTGCAGGAACTGTCCAGCCCAATGGGCCAGGAGCATTGCAGGGTAGAGGCCCCATGGATTGTGTGTCTGTAGGCAGAAAGTTTGAGAAAGGAAGGGCTGACCTATTTTGGCTCAGCGATCCGTGACAGAGCGGGGAGGCTCTGCTCATCTGCCTCCCTTTTACTTGTTGTTAGCAACTGTTTTCATTGGTACCCGAGACATTACTTTTGCTGGTTGTACCAGCAACATCTCCTGTATCTCAGTTGAAGTAGGTGCTATAGCAACTAGTGAGCTGCCATTTTGGCAAAATTGCACGTAGGAGACTGCGTGGTCTTTAAGCAACTGGCTTACCCCCAGTAACAGTGCTTCTAGCTGGGGCTGTTTCTGGTGGGGAGAAGGCTAAGTGGAAACACAGCAGCTGGAAATGACATCCTGAGTGGCCATCAGTGTGAGAAGGTGGTTTGGCAGAGGCATAGGTATGGAGAGGAATTTATGTGGGTCAAAGCAGCAGAGCCTCTTATGCGTTGCAGATTTGATTTGTGCTCCACAAATTTTCAGTATTGAGTATCTAAAAATAAACCTTTTTGCCATTTCCTATGCACTGCTGAGGCTTTGAACTTGATTATCTAATTACCATGAATATAATTTGCTCATTACACATTTGTAATTACATGAAGTTTCACTTACATACTTGAGCTTATACAGAGCTTTAGTCTATTTCTGCAGAAACATTTGACCGAATTCATGATCTGAAATTTGCTTTCTGTTCCTTTTTCCTCATGTTTCCTTTTCATCCAGAGTCCATTACATAACTCATTCTTAGAAGGAAAAATCTTCCATCTTTCCATCCTGGAAGATGGTTTGCTTTAACCACAGCTGTAAGCTAGGAGCTTTTCAATGCTTTTCAGCGAGCTCACCTTGCTGTCAGAAGGCTGGATCTAATCTCCAGTTTACGCTGGTTAATTCTGGGATAGAGTCCTTTCTTAGAAGCTGCTGTTGATTACCACAGAGTGCTTATAGGGTTGCTATCCAGCAACAAAGCAGTGGAAAATCCCTGTTGGTGTTATCTCTGGCCTTGCTGACCCTCTCCTGCGGGGCATCCAGGCACATCTGTTGCTGGGCAGCTGTGGCAGCACAGCCCCACCACCTGCAGCAGGACCTGGCCCACGCAGGGGATAAGCCCTGTAAGCGAGGGTGCCGCAAATGTCTGTCAGGCTGCGGAGCCCTAGGGCCTGATAACGGGTGTCGAGGGGGTTATGCAAAGTTTAACTTCGGCTGCCGGGGTGCTGGTAAGGCTGGAGGGGGGATATTGCCGGCCTTCTAGGAATGAATGTCTGTCACACACGCCTCTTGAAGAAGTAAGGCAATAGCTGTTTTATCAGTCAGGTGTCAGCATAATGTCTTCTGTGGAGGATCAGAGGTGGGGAACCAGCTGGGAAGGCCGCTGAAGGCAGTGTGCGAAGCCTGGCGCTCCAGACTACACAGCTTTAGCGGCTCCTCCCGGTGGAGGTGAAGCACTTCCCTGGCTGTCTGGAAAATTGGCAGCAACGAGGTGGTTGTGTTTTAACTCTGAAGAGGGTTTGCAAAGACAGTCCAATTCCTCTTTATTGGGTGCTGGAAGAATGCAAAAGCAACCCAGTGCTACTCCGTGTGTCGGGGAGACACGATGTGATGTGACCTCTCTAGGATCTGCCATGCTTTTCAGTGTCTTTCAGCCTTCTTTTCTCCTGAGCCCAGCTTTCAGTTGAGGAGGTTGGTAACTAGTGAGGACAGTTCTAGAATCGTATGGCTTGTTTGATAATTTGGAAGTTTTAGTGTGGATCTGTGTTCTGTAATCCACCTGCTTCTTCTGCTTGAAGCTTCTGATAAGTCAGACACAAGATCACAGTTGCAATCACTTAGACATTCCCTTTTAATAATTCCCCTCCTGTTATCAGATCTGGACATATTATCAGTAGTGCTCAGAAGCCAAAATGGTAAATGCATCAAAATGGATGAACTTCAGTTTAATGCCTTGAGGACAGTTATGACTCGCTTGTTTTGTCAGCAGAAATACCACCTTGTAGATCACTGGGTGGGATTAACTCTAATGTATTTATGTGTAACAGTTTAGTCATGTTTGCTGTAGAATTAGAATTTGGTATTTCATGACTGTTTTAAAGTTTCTTTGATGTGGTCTTTACTTAATTCCTTTGAAAAATGAGCAGGGAAAAACATGATGACAGTCGTAGTGATTGGGCTGTACAGGCTGAGGTCAGAGTGTGTTATATTTCACATTCTGTACTTAGGTTGCAGCACAGAGCTTGGGAGGTCAAATCCTGCCCTCCTTTTCTGCACTCCCAAGCTGAGACATGGGTTCTCCTAACATCACCGTTTTGCAAAACCAAATTTAGGGCTAGAACTGTGCCACAAACTTGAAAAGCAAAACTGCTAGTCAGGAATTCATTTGATGTGATGCGAACGGAAAGGCCTGCCCAGAGCTAAGGAAGCCTCTGTGGTCTTGAGGGCTCCTAAGTGTGAGACTGTCTACCCAGACAGGTTTGTTCTCCTGTATGTGTTAAGCTTGAGGTTTTGTTCTTACATTACTGGTAAGTTAAACCCTTGTTCCTTTTATATGATTTAAAAAAAAACTCAACAAAGCAGTGCTGTTTTCCACAGTATTCTTCAACTGAAATTTAAGTCTCATAGGAAACAAACAAACAAACAAACAATCCATAACACAAACCAGGGGTGGGTTCTTTCCAAGTAGAAAAGATATTCTGTGGAAATGTGGTTTTAGACCTGTTCTGAAGGGATGATAAATCTTACAGAGCAATCATATCTTAACTTCCTAAAGCTGTCCAGTAACAAGGAAGTTGTAGACATTTATATTGATCAATAAAATGCTGCAGGACAGGTAACCATAAGAATCATGTTTTCTTATTTATGCAAAGACTTAAAATTTAATTCAGAGTTTAGTTCCTCGCTCTAAAGACAAACCTAACTTTGACAAAAAGAATGCCAAGGACATTAGTTCAGTCTCGAGCAGGTGCAGAAAGAGGGTTTACCTATCTAGGATCTCAAGTGAAGTTACTTTATAACAGAAAGTGGGGAGAGAAGGATTGTAGAGAGTGGGAATCCAGGATTGTAGCAGATTGTATGTCTGACTGCAAACAACTGAAGAACTGTTCCTGCCACATGATACACTTTTTGCTCTATGAAAGAGAGCAGGCATCACTGGAATAATGTCCAAGTCACCTTTGTATTGTGTGAAGTATAGTTACATGCATGTAGTTAGGAAAGGAAATGAGGTGGGAAAGAAAAAGAGGATGGGATAGAAAAGGTGAAAATCTGTCATCATTCTCAGGACTAGGTTAAAAAAAAGTTGTTGTGGTTTGTTTTTTTTTTTTAATCAGGATGATTTGTATCCGTTAGATAAGATTTTTTAAAATTGTAAACAAACTCAGGAAATGGTTTCTTTTTTCACCCTGGGTTTTCAGACATAGTTTTGAGTAACTAGTTTTTATTTTCAGTAAACTTAGAAGTAGAACAAGCTTTTCCAAAAGCTGTTTTCTCCTGCCTGAGAAAAAAGGAGGGATGCAATTTTCTTTTATGTAATCTGAAGGTATATCTTCTCTCTGTGATATGTATGCGTAATGGAAAGGTGAAGTGCCGATGCTGTGGACTTCACGTAGACACAGCTTTATTTGTACCTTGTCTACAGGGTTGAGTAGGGGCATCAGTGATAGCCTTGATACACCTAACAATTAGAAGTGGAAGGAACTATTTGAAGATAGAATCTGGAAATGGGGAAAAGTGGGATGAACACAAATCTTTGCAGTTGCTTCAGAGAAGTGCAGTGGATCGTTTGAGATGTGACCTCTGGATGTTTCCACATGCGATACAGCAATCGGAGTGCCGCAATCATGTGAAAACCACCTAGTAAGGCACTGCTTTCAGATGCAGCCATCTTTTTGGAGGTGAATTTTCCCAGACAGAAGATGTATTTATGCAAAAATAAATGTGCTTTGTTTCTTGTGTTTTCCTTGAATATATTATATATAAGGTGTTTAAGTATTTGGTGGTGCTGGGGTTTTGCTTGTTTGTTCAGTGTTTCTTTTTTCCTTCTCTTTAGAGAAACTAGGAAAAAGTGATTAAAATAAAACCAACTACTTTACCACTTTATCACTGTTTTTTAGAAAAATATTTAGCTTACATGAGAAGGCTGAGAGAATTGGGCTTGTTCAGCCTGGAGAAGAGAAGGCTCCGGGGAGACCTTATAGCACCTTCCAGTGCCTGAAGGGGCTACAGTGAAGCCGGGAGGACCTTTTTACAAGAGCCTGTAGTGACAGGACAGAGGACCTGTTTACAAGAGCCTGTAGTGACAGGACAAGGGGTAGCGGGCTTAAATTGAAAGTGGGGAGGTTTAGGTTGCACATCAGGAAGAAGTTCTTCCCGGAGAGGGTGTGAGGCAGTGGAACAGGTTACGCAGAGAAGCTGTGGATGCCCCATCCCTGGAAGTGTTCAAGGCCAGGCTGGATGAGGCTTTGAGCAACCTGGTCTAGTGGAAGGTGTCCCTGCCCATGGCAGGGGGGTTGGAACTGGATGGTCTTTAAGGTCCCTTCCAACCCAAACCACTCTGTGATTGTATGAACAGTAGTCCATCAACTTCCATCTGTGTTTTAAATTCTTTGCTGTGTTGTAATGATGGCTTTTCCTTGCTTGGGAAGTTTGTTTGTGAAACCAAGCCTGTGTTGTTTCTTGATTATTTCCTGCATAAAGATTTAGCAGTTTGGCATTGGCTTCCCAACTTTGACTGTCTTTGGATTTCAGTGGCTAAGGGGAAGTGACATTTATTTTTTTCAAAGTATGAAAAACATATTTTATATTTGAGTGGTAAGGTAGAGGGGGAGGTGAATTGAGTCTGGAAATTCTTTCTGACAGTTTGAGACTGGAAGGAAGAGGAGGAGGTATACTTCAGAGAACAAAAAAAACCAGATCATGTGGCACAGCCAATCCTTCCTGAAGCTTACAAGTATCCTCCTACTACTGGGTAGTGTTTGCCAATAGTGTTTGGTGGACTTATATTAGTGGTGCTCATGCTGCTGAAAATCATCTCTGCGCAGGGGTGATGGTGTTAACAGAAAAAAATATGTTCAGAATGAGTGTTTATTACTGCATTTTGGGATTTTCATTCTTAAAGGGTTAAAGAAAAGGTAACTCAAAGAGTGGTCTGGGGAATTTCCGAACTTGTATCATGTCAGGGAAACTGATGAATCAAGAGACTATCATTTCATTTAAGCCACTCACATTTACAAGCATGTCTTTTTTGAAGGAACTTATGCTTTGCTGATCTCTGAATACTCTAAGTATGCTTTCCATAACGGAAGGTAAAGCAGAGCCAGATAGTCTAATTCATTTGAATGTCAGTGCCTTCAGCAAAGTCTCTTGCTGTTAGGAAACCAAAATTGTCCTTTAGTGAAGTAATTTATACGTTTAGATCGGTGCTGTATAAGCATCTGTATAGCTTTAAAATTTTTCCTGAACATTGGACTGGACATGAGCACATCAAATTGAAAGTGAATTTTTCACCCATCCTTGGGCCAGTTCCTGTTGATATTATCATTGATGACTGGGATGGGGAAGGACAGAGCAGGACAGTGTTTGCAGATGGTACCGAGTGACAACTACAGTTTTGGAGGATGTGATTAGAATGTAGAACATTCCTGATGAACTGCAGGAGTGAAGCAGTGTGAAGAAGATGAAGCTGAATAGAAAGAACTGCAGAGCACTACCATAGAGGAGGGAAAATAAATGCACAAATAGAAAATAGAGAAGAACTAGCCGGGTATCAGTGAAAAGTCTGTAGAGAAATGGTTGGGATAGTGATACCCCATAAACACAGTCAGTGTTCACAATGTTGGACACCTTTTGTTTAGTTTTTTTTTCAGAAACTAATTCTGCTCAGTGCTGATGAGAACCCAGCTTGTGTACCATGTCCACTTTCTGGGCCCTCTGTTTCAAAAATAACATAATCAACTGAGATTCAATAAGAGATTTAGCCAATGAAATCTTGAAGGGTTTAATTTATTTAACCTGAGATGGAGAGGACAGGGATATACAGCTTTCTACATGTAAATTTGGAAAATAAGTGCATTTTTACTAATATAGATGAAAGAAGATTTAATCTAATCATTAAGGAAAACTTCAAAGTATATCACTGACTGATATCTGGGGATGTGATGGAACCTTTGTTACCAGAAGTTTTTGAAAACATTTTAGAAAAATGTAAAAAATGCTGCCAAGCATAGTCTAACTTCATTGTACCTTGGAGCAAAAGATAAGTATCTTGAAGTGTCTTCACTTACAGCCCTTTTCAGATCAGAGCATAAGGAGAAAGGCAAGGTATTGGGTCTGAAAAGAGCCAAGATACAGAATGTAGGAATATGTGATGGTCTTTTGCCAAGCTGAAAATAAATTATAGAGGTTACATTACATTTACTATTGATCTAGGACGGTGAGTTGGCAAACCTTCCCCAGGAAGTGGAATATAAAACTAGTAAAGGCCAGAGCAGATCTCATGAGGGTTCTAACCCCCAGGGTTAAGTTAATTGATAGTGCTATAGTAAATTAAAATTATGGTTTATAATTATGGGCTAATGCACACTACAAGGCATAATTTTTTATCACTTCCACTGTAACCATGCACAAAACTATGTGCAGTGTTCAGTAGGGATAACCAGAAAAAAAAAGAAGAAAAATTAGTAAGCATTTGAATGTTTTGAATTATAATACTGAATGCCATCATATAATCCAGCAGTACAGCCTCAGCTAAATGACCATGTTTAGTTTTGTTCACACTTAAAAAATAAGCAAAAGTAAATGAAAATCATTATAGCCATAGAAACATTCTCCTAGCCAGAGTGCTTGGCCATAAGCTTCTCAAATGAAAAAAGAAAATCAGAGTGGATGTGCTGGAAGAGTACAAAATAATAAACATCTTGAAAGAAAGAAAAAGAAAAAACAAACTGGATATTCCTTTTTAAGCTTTCTCTTAACACAAGAACAAAGACAGAAACCTAAGCCTTTCTGGTTTTTTGTAAGTATACAACCATCAGTTTGGGTTCAGAATAACTGTTACAGAGGTATTCATCTTTCCTTTCTAATCTTTCTTTCTTCCTCAAATTCCCTTCTCAAATGGCACACATGGAACAGCCGAATTGCTGGGTACTTTCTGTAGCCTGGCTGGGATCTTTGATGTGAATTTCTGTATGCAATTTTGTATCTGGATTTTAAGACTCTTTCCATTTGTTCCCATGCAAGAATTCCCAGAATACCTTTTTTCCTACAGTTTTTCATCATTTTGTGTCTTAATGCCCTATCTGGCATTCACAAGTGTGGTCTTGCCTTTTTCATAGCGGCTCAGAAAGTTGCAGCTGGGATTAAGCCTTTGAACCTTTCACCCCCTTTGAATCTTTCTATTGGTTTCCATTCCCAGTCACATCAAACGCTCGGCCGATTTGGTTTCAAGGGCCGCCACCATTTACTGTCTGAATGTGTGATTTTTCTTGTGCTAGCAAAATGCTGACTGCTGTTCTCCAGTAAAGCAGTGGTGGCATCTTTTGTCTTCACCCTCTTTGTATTTTCAAATGAATATTGTTTGTAAAGATTTTCACCGGCTTCAAACATCTTGAGGTTCTCCTTTAATACAATGCCTAGAGAGAAATGCGGAATGATGGAAAATCTTGGATTCTATCATGATGGACAATATTCTGTCATCATTTCCTCACAATGAACAATATTTTGTCATCACTTCCTTACGTGTTCCTCTTTATTTTCTGTGTCCATTTGTCCTCCCTCCCTGCCATTAGCCTGGGTAGCTCTTGAGCTCCCTTTCTCCTCTCTGTTGGCCCAGTGTGTGTCACCCAGGAGACCCTCTATCCCTCTGTGGCTCACTTCTTGGTGCTCCAGACTACAAATACAATAATGACTGGGTATCCTTTTCATACAGTGAGGCTGAGGGATCAGTAGCTGCAGATTATCGCTATGGCCAAGCTTTTGGGGAGTCTAGAAATGTTGTATTTATGTTGCATAGTAAGAGTGCCTAGAGTTGTGGGGTTTTTAAGTAGAAAAAAAGAGAAGAGGGAGACAAACCTTGTTCTTCAGGGTATAAGTTGACCAACTGATGGGAAGAAGTGCACTTTTGGAGACGGATGTGTGTCAGCTTCTTATTGCACAGTGCTTTGCAGTGTTATCTGAAACGGAGATTGGTGAGAACTTAACTGAAAAACATTGGAGAAGGCTCCAGCTCTGAGTCCCACATTTTCCTCTTCTGGAATTCAGAAAGGACTTCGCTTGGAGTCAATCCCGATGGTCATGCTCTGGAGCCTTGGGACAGGACCTTAACACTTGGCAATAAGGAGTCAGTTAATTTCATTATACTGCGAAGCAAAATTGTGTTTTAAAATGTCAAAAATAGGTAGGAAATTGCTATTTGCAGTTAGTGCTACTTCAAGCATCTGTTACCGGTTACTTCTGGAAATACGTAACTGGGTTAGGTGGATCATTGATCTGATCAGTCACAGCCGTTTGTGTATTCCCGTCAAAAAACCTGTTGTTGTTCCAGAAGAATTCTTATTAATTATTGGAAGGGCGTTAAAAAAATGGCATAGGTTGAGACGAGGAAGCTAGTTCTTGATTTGCTTTGAAGGCAGTCTGCTGTCTTGCCTAATAAGCTTTTAATGGTGGAATGGTTAAATTGGGAAAGAGGCCAAGAACAAAGGGAAGAGAACGTAACATCCCTCCTTCTAGGGCTCACGGTTCATAGTGTGCTGGGGCTGGCAGGTCCCAGTAACGCAGCTGTTACATCCCGTTAATGAAAGTGCTGTTAAGTTAAAAGCGATTTTCATGAACCGTTCCATTTTATTCCAATCCATAATTCTGCAAACTGTTGTAGCATTTTTCAGTCTGATGTCTTCCCTGCTACTTTCTGCTTCTTAATGAAGGGTAATTTTCAAACACTGTGTGTTGTAAAGCAACATATTGTAGAAGATCAGTGTAACTAAGGAGGTCGTGGGGCTTTATCATTTTAGCTGATTTAAATATGTTGGAAGACTATCTGTCCTGTATTAGGTGTGTAGGAACATAACACTGCCTAGGCGATAGAAATCATCTGCACGCTCTCTTTTTCTCTCTCTCACTCTCATATTTGTTAGGATTAGTATTAAATTCCCCCAGTTGTATTTAGTAATGCTTGTGATTCCTTTGTGCTTTGTGACTGAAAAGTCATCATAACTGGTGCCTAATCTGCAGCTTTGATTTTGGTTCTCACTCTAATCACATTTTGAACATTCACTGGCACACTTTGAACGGTCCTTAAAAAGTTGTTTTTTCACTACAGATCTGAATTTTAAAGTTAAAAACAAATTGTTGAAAGCTGCTGAAATGGCAGTCTATCTAATTAGTTCTTCTTTTCCTCCGCCTTATCTGCCCACAAAGGAGAGGACATGTCCCAGTTCAGTCATGCAGCTGGCTGAAAGCCTGAAACAGTTCCCAAGCTGAGCTTTGAGCTTCCACTCTTCCGTTGCTTGGGGACTGCCTCCGTGCTTTTTGTTTCTATTTTGGTCCAGGTAGAATTTGAAAGGAAGGTGTCCCTAGGAGTAGTGACACGTGTATTGCTTAAACTGGGACAAGTTTAGGGAGGCCAAGTCACTGTATTTGTAGATCTGTGCTGCCGCTGGCAACTCGCTTATCCTCCTGTGCCTCAATTCCTACTTCTGGAAGTGGAGCTACTTTGCTAACATAAATGAAATCTCATGCCTCTTCCTCAAGGCACTTTGAATTTTTTTGGCAAGGCATCTATCTGTGTACAGTGGTGATGGTAATTCCGTCGGTTAAGCCTTTTGGGTGTTGCAGTCATGGGCAATCTGAAGGGAGCTCTGTTGCTCTGATATGATGAGTGAGAGTGAACTCAGGAATACAGTGTGGAGGAAAATCTTGATAGTTTTATCACAGTTATTAAACGAACCTTGTATTGAAGACCTTGATGCAAAACACCTTCCTACTTTGTTTTCTATCATTAAAGAAGCCTGTCTCCTCTCTACAGAGAAGAAAAATCTTAATGACTTCAGTAGGGAAACAGCCCAGAAAGCTGAATGTTTGAGTCCCCCTATGTTTCTCTAAACATGGATTTTGCTTACAGCTCTGAAACCGCTGAGAACACAGGTAGAAAAGCAGATCTCCACGGTGCCCTAGAACCTGCTACCTGACATATTTTATTTAGATGCTTGCTGGCTGTGAAGGCCTATGCAAGCTTCTCATTCTTGACTGAAGCCCTCATCTATATATCTCATTTACTCAGAGCTTCCACTGACCATTTAATGTGGGAGAAAGCTCACCACATGTGTTAGCAGGCCATGAGCATGCTAGAACCTAGATACTCGCTTTGTGTTATTCTCATCTACTAGATTTATGCAGTGCTAAAACATCCTGCAATTTAAATACCTCTTAATAGAAGGATTTAATGACCAGGTGTCAAATCCTGGTGTTGTTATTCATTACAGGGTATTCTTCTACGGTTAATTCTCTTCTCAATAAATGTTCAGGAATTTGTAGTTTCTCACAAATTGTTGTAGAGGACAGGCATTTACATCCTATAAAAACAGTGATTTCATGAAATTCACTCACACAGAGTACTGTACTTGGCTGACATAATCATAGAACCATAGAACGGTTTGGGTTGGAAGGGACCTTAAAGACCATCTAGTTCCAACCCCCCTGCCATGGGCAGGGACACCTTCCACTAGACCAGGTTGCTCAAAGCCACATCCAGCCTGGCCTTGAAGACATCCAGGGATGGGGCATCCACAGCTTCTCTGGGCAACCTGTTCCAGTGCCTCACCACCCAACAGTAAATATAACGTGCAGCTTCAAAATGGCCCCATGTTGTAGGCACAGACAGATCTAAAATACACATTCAGTGGAAAATCAGTGGTTCTTGTTCTCTGATGTTCAGTGTTTTGTTTTACAGTGTCATTCAGTCTTTGAGGATGCATTCTGGAGAGAATAAAGCAATCAGTACAATCAGAAATAACGTGTTTGTGCATTAGAACCTTAGAAGCAGTAGGTCATTTTGCACTAATGTGTTTTTCCCATAGAAGACTTGAACTTTTGTGCTGGTTTTATGGCAATGTTTATTATCATCCTGCATTGTTTCCAGCTTAAAGTAGGACCTCTACTCTGGTTAACACTGAATAAAAAACAAGTAAAACATGTAGCCTGTTCTCTCAATTGATTACTGTTTAAGCATCAGTATTCAGTGGAACTTCATTAAAAATAACAAATCTTGGTCTTGCAGCAACTGGGTGTTTTGCAGTTGGTCTGAGAAAAGCAAAGGCTTCACTAATTTTTTCATAGAGATTCTTTTCAACAGCTGCATGGAATTTAGTTGTTTGAAATCAACGTGTCACTTTAAGTGGAGTATGTGAACTCAGCTCTGCCCTCTGCTTCCTCTCACAGCATTACATGAACACTTTTTTTGGTTTGAAAATAAGTGGTATATTGGTATAAATACCTTCCAGTTGTAGATGCTGCTTTCTGAAATTAAATGCTGTCTTTTGTGTGTTTCTTCAGGGCTAGCTGGAAAGATTATAAATGCCATCATCAATGAAGGATTTCAGATATCAGCTTTACAGATGGTAAGTTTCCTTTTGGGTATGTTTTTCTGATAAACAGAAGTTGGCTAAGTGGTGTATGTGCTTCACAGCAGTGCACAGGTGTCTTTCTGCAATATAAACCCCCCGTGCAGACTGCGTAGCAGTGTTTTGGCATCAGCATTGTCCTTGTGATATTTGTGTTTTATTATTTGATAGATCAGCTGATCTGTTTCTCCTTGCTGGGTGACCTTGAGCCAAGACACTTTACCTCCCTGTATCTCAGTTTCCCTATAGTTAGAAGTGGGATAATGAGTAATTTCAGATATCTTCATAAAACATACTAGCTAAGATTAGAGACACGATTGTTAATATAGAATCACAGAATGGTTT
>NW_010237077.1:0-5295 GCF_000690775.1 Eurypyga helias
CCCAACGGCCAGCCGCACTTCGCTGCCAACAGCGCGAGCGGCAGTGTTCACCCCGCGCAGGCCAAAGATGCTGTCCCCGAGGGAACAGGACCTCCTCACTGCGGGGGTGCCCTGTGAAGACCGACCCTCATGCTGGCCACGGCAGAGGAGGCAAGGGCAGCTCCAGGCACGACAAGAGTGCCCGGGGCTGCCACCTCAACCCAACACCAGCTTTCCATGAGAAACAAAAGCTTTTTTTCAAAAACACAAATCAATGTTTTTTTGGGGTGTCCTTTAAAAACCTTGAATTTAAACCAAAGAAATAAAGAAACCAACATAATAAAGGAATAAATAAAGAAACAAATCAGAATATCTACCCTGGTTATGGCCGTTCTTACGCCAATCTCCTGCAAGGTGCTCCAGGCCCGTGGCCTCTGCTTGTAGTTTGGGTTTGGTTTGGGGTTGATTATTTATTTCTTATGTAATTTTGGTTTTGATCGTTTGTTTTCAGGTCCCCAGGATAAGTGTGAGGAAAATCAGAGAAATGATGGAGAGCTGCAGCCACACAGAATACCGACAGAGCTTTTACCTGACCCTGCACTCTGAGGGTTTGCTCTTCCACGGGCCCCCCTACCTGATCCTCTTGCTGCCGCCACGGCTGCCAAAAAAAACGCTGCTGGAAAACCTGGCCGTGGAGAAAAGGAGAAGGGTAAAGAAAGAAGCCAGCGGGTACCGCGAGTCTCTGTGGGGCGGCCACCAAGGGCACGGCATTTCCACAGGTCGCCATCCCGGCTCTCTTTGCCATTGACAGACACTGATTTTAGAAAGAGCTGTGCCCTCGCCAGGTGCCTGCTGCCGGTGGTCTCTGCCGGCACAAAGGTGGCCCAAATCCCCTTGGCAGAAGAGGAACACAGTGGCACGTGCCGCTGATGGCGCGCCTCGCCACGGCATGTTGCAGAAGCCGAGGTGCCAGGGTGGCTAGACTAGCGGCAGAGCCTGCAGCACTCAGCTTACGTCTCCGTACTCACAAACGTCTAGGGTCAGCCCGCTCCACAAACAACGAGGGAATTCTCCTCTTTGCTTATTTGCAAGTGATAATAACGTGCTGATCTACTGACATCGCAGTAATGGAAAATATGAGCAGGTCCTCATGTCAAGATCACAGATTTGCTGGGATCAAGCAGAAAAAACTCACTGGAATGTAATTTAAAAAAGGAGGGAGGGAGGGAGGAAGGAAGGAAGGAAGGAAGGAAGGAAGGAAGGAAGGAAGGAAGGAAGGAAATAGGGAAGGAGGGAAGGAAGGAAAAAGCTCTTGAAAGCAAAACAGCCACAGATCAAGGAGCTCTAAGAGATACACCCGGCTATTGGGGGACTGAGCCCCTACAGATGAATGAAATGCTGCTAGCAAGATTGCAAATTTAGTTTCCTTACTTAATTGGTATTCAAAAAATCTGCCAGAGGATCTGACTTTAAATGTATGCATTTTAGAAGCGCAATGGCAAGGCCCAGGTGATCAGCAAGTCCAAACCCCCTTGCTACAAAGCCAACAAACCCCTTGGAGGTTCCTGGTCCCTGGGGAGCTCCAACCGCTCCTGGCAACCGACAGGACAACCCCAGGGGTAGTCACCACCTCAGAACCTGCCCCTTGAGTGGGCTCCAGGATTTTGATTACAGCTGCTTTGCAATGCTGAAGAACCACAGAAAAACAACTGAGGCAACAGAAAAAGAGAACAGCAAGGTAGTGGAATAGAGTGAGACCCAGAGAAACCAGCAGACTACAAGCCCACTACCTCTAGCACTATCGTTTCAGCTACACGTAGTCTATCAAGGGGAAAGGAGCAGAGAACTAGGCTAGAGTCACTTGAAGCTACTGAAAACATCAATTAAAAAAAGACATACTTGCATTTAAATATGGTAATAGGGCTGTTGGGGGAAAAAGAAATAGTATAGGTAAATGTATGCACAGCTACTCCAGGCTGCTGTCTGCTCCTGCTCCCCATGAGCAGAGCCCACATATCGCCTGGGAAATCCTGTTCTTTAATGCAGATGTGGATTTTTGTGGATTTATTATGTTGATGAAATGCTACAGTGGAGCGGGATGCAGAAGGAAGCACATCCAGCCTGAGGGATATTACAACCAACAACCCAAGGGCTAAATCCCCTCTTGCTGGTGATGGTGCCACTGACCCTGGTAGGGTCTCCCAACATACATTTAGGCCTGGAGTTACAATATGCTGGAGTGAGAAGACCTCAGTGTTAGAGTCAAACCAACCTCCAAACAGCAGGGAAAGCATGTGCAGGACAAGGTCTGAGGCTCTGGGGCTTTGTTTTCATGCAGAGCCATGCCCAGGTCAAGCCCTGAGCCCTCCCACAGTGGGGGAAGCAGGAGCAGAGCTGGCACCATCCTTAGAGCTTCTCCTCCTCTGCTCCCTGCCCACCACAGTGCATGTCCTCAGCGTTCCCATGTCACGCCAGGACCAGCTGGCCACCAGCAAATCTCTCGGTTGGAGGCTCCAGGTGCACCCTAAACCACTGCAAGGGATCAGAGGAGCTGTGGATTTTCCATGGAATAAAATGCCTCTGCCAAAACCAATCAAATACCCTTCAAATCACCAAGCTTCCCCTGAAAACAGCATAAAAAACAGGGCTGGAAAGTTTGTTTCTCTTGTTCAACTGCCAAGGACGCTCAGGATCTGTTTGAAATGCAGGACAAAAAGTTTTGCCATGCAAAAGAAGAATGAAATAACAAGGGTGGAGAAGGCACTCCACAGAAGGAGCCTGAACAAAGGACCTGTTATTGCATTCCAGTGGACAGATGTGTGAAAAATTAATCCCTCCACCCCCAAAGAAAGCTGTTATCCCAATTCTGAGATAAAAGCATCTGTGTGACATGGCCCTCCAAACAACTCAAGTCTGACTGGCTGCTCGTGCTCTGCTCAGCAACGTTGCAGCTTTCTGGCCGGAGCAGTAGTGATACAGCCCTTATGGCTGCAGCACCAGGAGATGGCAACAGGGATTGATGATTAAGATTGGCAAAAACCTGCTTACAATACAGACCCACAGGCTGGCTCCATCACTGGAGGATCCCTAAATCAATCCAACATACTGAAAGCAATCAATCCCCCACACTGAAATTACATTTTTCAGGCACTGCATTCATCAGCTCGTTCAGCCAGTAAGAAATTTCCCCGTCACCATGCTGCTGAGCACCTCTCCTACAAAGAAAGGCTGGGAGAGTTGGACTTGTTCAGCCTGGAGAAGAGAAAGCTCCGGGGAGACCTTATAGCACCTTCCAGTGCCTGAAGGGGCCTTCAAGGAAGCTGGGGGGGACTTTTAACAAGGGCCTTTAGTGATAGGACACGGGGTAATGGGTTTAAACTGGAAGTGGGGAGGTTTAGATTAGATATCAGGAAGAAATTCTTCCTGGAGAGGGTGGGGAGGCACTGGGACAGGTTGCCCAGAGAAGCTGTGGATGCCCCATCCCTGGAAGTGTCCAAGGCCAGGCTGGATGGGGCTTGGAGCAACCTGGTCTAGTGGAAGGTGTCCCTGCCCATGGCAGGGGGGTTGGAACTGGATGGGCTTTAAGGTGCCTTCCAGCCCAAACCGTTCTCTGATTCTATGATTGATGCTCTGCGAGGTCTCACAACTGCGCTTACTTTGGTACCTATGTGGTGGTTCAGTCCCAAACGCTCAGCAACGATTGGCAGCTGACACTGTCCCCACGTCACAGAGGGGATAAACGGGGCACAAAGAAGCAAGATGACTTGAGAAAGACATCTGCAGACAGCCAAGGGTGCAGCTGGGCTCTCAGAGGTTCTGGTCTCAAGTTCCACCACTAATCTCTGTAAAGCTCCTCGTACCAACCCTACAGCATTATTTAAGCACTTTGGTCACACTGTGTTATTCCCTCCCATTGTTTATAAACTTCTACACCAGTGCAGACTTCAGAGAATAGCACTACAGTGCAAATAATACTGAACCTCTTTTGCATACTGCAAGAAACCTCTGCCTCTGTCACCTTTCTGCCTGTCACACCATTTTATTAAAATTTGAGAGTTGAGGTATCTGTAGCTCCTTAGTGAAGCACTGGCAGACATTTCTACTGGTTTTCAGGCCCCCAGAAGGAACATGCTTGTTCATGGAGCCTCTTGCTGGTGCCCCAGACTGCAGGGATGCTTTGGCGAGGCTGCGTGCCAGCCCACGTTCCCCTCCCCTGGCATCAGGGTTCAAAACAGGGTGAAATGCAGCCGCCGTGCCCCAGCGGCACTGTCCCAGGTGCAGTTCCCCACACAGCAGTGGAGGTGGAAGTGATCTATCCCACTCTGACTGACAGGGACCCTGGCACAGGGCACTGGGGACACTTCCAAGGGCTGGAGCAGTGTTAGCTGGCCGAGCTCAACGTGTGATGTGCCAGCATCAGTGTTTTCCCTCAGCAACGACTGGGAAGTGCAGGCTTCTCCAGGAGACAGAGCTGTGGCCTTGGGGATACAGGACTGCTGGGCTTTGGGGGGGACCCTAGAGGCAACGGAGGGCTCTGGGGCAGTAGCAGGCTCTTGGCACCCTGTAGCCAGCTGCTGAGGAGCTTGCACGCTCCTGGTTCATTTTTAACAGGCAGCTTGGAGATAACAGGGTGCCAGGAATGGGTGCCTGGACCAGAATGGCTTGAAGCCAACGGAAGCATCGACCGCAGTGCGCTCAGGATCCCACCCCCAGTACAGGCAGGGCCCCGGCTCCCTCTGAGCCCTCTGCTCTCTGAAGTCAACTGGAAAATCAAAAAGGGTGGAGAGATCAATTAATTCATCGTGTTAGTTAAGACGCTCCAATTACGATCCCTGTCCTTTGTGTATCCACTGCTTGTAACTGCCTAGAGAAAACAAGATACAAAAGCTGTTCAAAAGGACAAAAGTGCCCGCTTTAGGCACTGCAATTAGAAGGTATTTTACAATAAATGTTTTGCGATGGGCTCACACTGTCCAGGAAAGCCCCGAGGATTCACATCAATTTCATGCTCTCTTATTGGTCTGAACAAGCTAAAGCCAGTATTTGGAGTTCAATTTTTCACAGATAAATTTTTCTGTTTCCTGCATCGATAGTTTCACTTTAAATACTGAGGCAACCTCGTGGGAGGGAGGATGGACACATCTGTTTGTAAATGCTTTGCCCTAAGGTCAGAGATTCAGTCAATGGCTGGCTGCAAGCAACTGCCTTCTCCAAGGCACAAATAAATTTGGGAGAAGGGGGATCACAGGGCAGCACGTGCCCAGGAGCGACGGGGCTGGATTTGGGCAGGCAGTACACAGGTCCACTGTCTCGCAC
>NW_010237077.1:5318-16264 GCF_000690775.1 Eurypyga helias
CCAGGATTTAGTGGATCTGCCAGGGGCTTTGTGAACAAATCTGGTGAGAGCTTCGCTGCCTGAGCAGGGCCAGTCCTTACGGGGAACTCAAGGGGCTCCTGGCAAAGGGCATCGCTCCCTGACAGGTCTCTGCCCTGCTCCAGTGGGATCGTCCCCTTCTCAAACCACCGATTCCTATTTACCTAGCATGAATTTGTCTACATAGCAACCAGGAGCAAGTGAAAACCACAAGAACCATTTTACACCTCCTTCCTCCTCACATGCTGCCCTGGCCTTCTCTGAGAAACCACTGACTTCTTCAGACCTGCTCCGCTCTGTTCAGCCCTCGAAGACCCCAAACATCTTGCATCCCCAAAGGACACAAGACCTTGTCCTCTACAAACAGTCAGACAATAGGAATCAAACCAAAAAGAAGTCACAAAGATCCTGAAATGAGCTCTTACATCAAAAAACACCATGCCAAGAATTTTCTCTGCTTCTAACGGCTAAAGCACTTGGGCCACACAAGGCCACGTGTTTAGACTTTAGTAATAAGCACAGAGATTTAGAACAAGAATAAAAACAGAAGCTGAGATGCTCAAATCATCACTTGACTCCAGCAACGGACTTCAGAAAATAACCAAAATGATGGGACAGACATGGAGAATAAAATGAAAACCACCTAGCAAGCATAATCCTTCCTCTCCAATTACGGGTTGTTTGGAGTACGTGCACACATTGGCAGAAGAGCCGAATACTGCAGCTCAGCCCCGCAAAGTCACTGTGTCCATGTGTGGGGCGTTTCAGAGGGCCCTGTGCCCAAGGGGGGTGGAGCTCTGTGGCTGTTTCCCCCCAAAAACCACTTTGCCTCTTACGCCAGTGGTGCTTCCCAGTGCGCTGGATCTGAACATCGGGCATTTAAGAGGTTCGCTTGATCTCCCAGGAAAAAAGTGTGAAGTCTGGAATATAAAATCATCTGCAGGTTGAGTGGGAAAAGGAGAGGGGGAAACCGATACCCTCTTTTCAAACCAAGTTTCCAGCAGCTTTGATCAGCACAGAAAAGCTTCGCGAGGCTCACAGCTGTCATTTCAAATGGGCTCTCGCTTGCATTATTCTTTCCATTAGGCAGTGTTATCCTCTTTGTAGGATCTTTAGGCTTCATTTCAAAATTATCAAAGACCCAAAACCATGAAGCAGAAGAGCCTAGTAGCATTCTTTTTTTGAAGGCAGGCAGGCGTGGGACCAATTTACTGGACAAAAATGTAGTCTTTAATGGTGAGCACACACAAGGGAAAGCTCCATCCCAAAACAATCCCTTTATGTTAAAAACCTTCATCTTTCAGGCCTCTCTGTCTCAGAGTCCCCCTCCCTTTCTATAAGGAAACAAGAAGGAGAAAGAAAAAAACTTGCTACCGATTCAAGTGTTAGATTAAAAACTAAAATATCAACATTTAGAGAATAATATATACCCAGAGAAACCAAATCTTAGCTAGAAATTATGAAAGACTGGGATTCTACCACATAATTCACAACTTGTAATCAAGGTTTAGTAGCAATTAACTCTTTGGGATTTGACTGAAGACGTTACCGAAGCTCTCCCAAAGCCATAGGAAGAAGAAGCAAACGCGGAGGCAGCTACAAGCCTGGCTCGCCATGTCTCGTGCTTCCCACCAGTGACCCTGGTTTGTCTTTAAGGAAAGTGGGATGGCGCGGTCCATGCAACAGCAAACAGAAGGGACTGAGCAAGGTGCAGGGCAGACCCCCACGGAAATGGAGAATTTCTTCCCTAAGCTTTTGGTCAAGTCTATTAACACCTTTAGCATCTCCGGGACCACTCAGAGTCCTTTATTGTGACAGCCCCATTAAGTGTTTCCCTTTGTCTTCATATGCTGTGTTACATCAAGCTTATTAAAATCTATTTCACCAGGTCAGAAAATTGGCGAACCTCAGCTACAGCCCATCATGCACAACGGAAACCTGATTAAGCAGCCCACTGCGTTATTCAAGGCACAGCCATCTGCTGCTTAAAATGTACCGCGCGTGGCAAGGCGTAGAACTCTCCCCGTCAGACACCCGTAACGCGCTCCGAACCGGATGCGTGTTTGCAGAGGGATGTTATTATGAACAAATATTTCTGCTTTGGAATTTCAACAAAACAATAAACCCCGAATATAGTTAATCTAAAATTTGGCACTTCCACTTTATGTACAGTAAACGACCCATTCGTCAGCTGTTTACCACTCTCAGGCCACAGGTTTTAAAATGAGAATGATGCACTTTTGCCCAGTAATTACTTTATGCATCAGTGAGACAAAGCCTTGTTTGTCTCCAAATTATCATTCTGTGTCGTTGCAAGTGCAATAAACCTTTTGCAGTTATTCCATTGTACAGAAAACTGGGGAACTTCTCAAAAGCAAACGGCGTACTCTAAGAAAACTATTCATTCAAACCACCGCAACCCAGAAGGTAAAAGCTGGTAGCTGACTCCGTTTATTTACTCTGCTTAAAAACTGCTCCTACCCTATAGCAGCCTGAAGCAGCATCTGCTGTACTTCTCAAATGTGTCCCATGAAAACTTCACCTCAACACTCGAACTCAATATGCAATTTGGATTCTCCCTAATTCAGTAACTGGTGAAACACAGAGAATTCTGAGCTTCGAGTGAATGCAGCCGACCTGAATGAAAGAGAATCTCAACCTAATCGCTTCCTAAAAGCAAGTAATTCTGGTTAATACCGTTGATGCTCCGATGAAAGCATTTCTCATTTTAAAGCCCAAAGCCAAACATTTACTATCAATCTTTAATAAACAAGGTGAGTATAAATGAAACGCTCACTGCAGGGGGAGGAATACCTGTGAACTCACTGTGCCCAAGCTGTCACGCAGCACAGCAGCTCTGAGTTGCAGTCACCTGCTGCTGAATGAACAAGGGCAGGTTAGATGGAACCACATTAAGGCATATATTTAAAGTTCAGCAAAGTGGCACTGATTTGCTTCAAGCCTCATTTCAGTTGCTTAGATGGTACAGAAAATGAGCTATTTGGTCAAACTGCTCGCTTAAATTTTTATGAATGATCTAAACTATCTGGATAAGTATTATTAAAAGACAGATCCTTGACAATGAACAAAGGCATAAAAAGAACCCGCGTCTGGAGGCTGAAGCTGGAAAAATTCAACACAGCCAAGAGGCAACTACGTAAAAGACAAGATAATTCATCAGAGGACAAGCTTATCAGAGGGTAGGGAACTCTTCACGCCTACACGTGCTGAAGTTGTGAGCGAAGGCCCCTCTCAGATGTGACAGCTCACTGAGCACAGCAGCTGTCACGGGAGGACCAGGGACTTCCTGCTGCCCTGCTGGAGGAATGGCCCCCAGGTATTTCATAACCCACGTTATAGAAAAGGTCAGAGCAGAGGACTGCGATGCTGAGCCCAGAAGCCTTTAGGGCCTCGCTGCAGTGACTATGTATTACTGCTCCTGGGCAAAGGAGGACTTGGAAGCTACTTGATTTTCAGCTTGAAATCGTACTACTAAGCGTGATTGAAAAACATTCACATTCCATCTTTGCAACCCCCAGCTCCCAATTTTTAACTGCTTCACAGATATAATCGTATCTACCCGCACATAAGGCATCATGCTCTGTCTAACTCGGACACGTAGAATTCCCTACAGCAGAGTTGGCATTACCACATCACGTTCATCTTTCTATTGGGTTAGCCATGCTTTCTTCTGGACATGCAGGGTTGTGTTATGCCTCTTTATTCTCATGACACTTCCCAGTTGCTGCAGCCGTAGCCCGTTCGCAGCAGAAACATTCTGCAGCTGCAGCATCCCAAAATGCAAAGAGAGACTGGTAGGTTTGGTCCTTTTCTTTTTTTC
This sequence comes from Eurypyga helias, assembly GCF_000690775.1. Classification (NCBI taxonomy): domain Eukaryota; kingdom Metazoa; phylum Chordata; class Aves; order Eurypygiformes; family Eurypygidae; genus Eurypyga; species Eurypyga helias. The sequence continues at coordinate 9,178 of NW_010237077.1, forward strand.
TTTTCTCTCCTCCCTGTCCCTTTATGATCATTCACTCTGAAAGCAACGACCCTGAAGTGTTCAAGCCTGTCTCAAACTCCACACATGGATCAGTGAGCGCTGAGAATAGGACAATCAGCATTTAAGTTCAGTGCTCACGATGTTCTTACTGTTCAAGTAGTTATTCAAGGTATCAATAGAGCCAAACCTAACAAAGGATCCGGGCAGTTTTGGTCCTTAGCCAGACACGCTGTTGGGGGAAACCTTAAGAGCAGCCTCACCTGCAGAGGTGACAGGGCAGAAAAAGGGGGGCAGACAGCATTTTTACTCACCACACTCCGCTGCCATTGAGATGGGTGGAAGCTGAACCACCCACTCTGATCAACAGCTTCTCTCTTAAAAACCTCACCTTAGATTTACCATCCAGGAGATTATTTTAAGGGGTGGGGGAAATGGGAGGTGCAAAAGGAATTTTAAGCAATTCACAACAACATGAAAAAAATGCAACTCCTCTCAGGAAAAACATGCCGAAGAAGCAAAGGTGCTTGAGCTCTGCTCACTCAGGGACCAGCTCTGGGTACCATTTCTTCCTGCCTCAAAACAAAAACAACTGTCATCTCAGCAGAACTTGAAGGAGTACCTTCTGGCTGGAAACGTATGGGCTTTGCTGTATTAAACCCTCAGTTTGCTGTCTGCAGTTGCAGCTGCTCCTCACTCCAGGGATGCACCTGCAGTGTGAACGGTCTCTCTTCAGCCTGGCCTCTGCCAGCAAAAGAAACCCCCAAATCCTAATTTTAAACCAGGCCCGGTCTATAGTCTTTGTTTTTGCCAAGTGAGACTGAAACGGAGAGGTCTGAAGAGTGGTAATTAAGGTGGTTCTAGCAGATTTCAAACACACTCTGTAAACCATTTTATGCCATGCAGATGCAGTAATGTGTTCTAGGTGAAAAAAGCATGCAGCGCAGGGATGATTAGAGCAGATTTTGAGCAGTTAAGAAAGGGTTAGACAGAGGAGTGAGAAACATTCCCAGCTTTGTTCCGTATCCCGTACTGTTACAAGGCTTAACTAACCAAACAGACAATTAAAAAATACTTTGTGTTTCCTCCTCCTGCTTTGCAGCTGCCAGCCATTTCTCCTTCTTTCTTAATGCTGTTTGATCATTAAAGTATCGTGACCAGACAAACTTTACTCCTATTACTAAAAGTTATACAAGTCCCAGGCGTGTCTAACAGTGCCTTAAAAGAGTGTTTTACTGAGTTGACCCTTATTAATACCAACTTCTTGACTCCCTGCTGGTGAACAAGCCATGTGTAGGCAGCATCGCCACTTTAAATTCACTTTACACCACCAGAGTAGATAGTCGGGTGCTTGTGTACAGGGGAACGTGGCTCAGGGGCACTGAAACGCCACACTGGCAACCAGACTGTGGCTGCTATCAGCTGGCAGTATCAACTAAACCCTTTGTGGGGATTTTGGTTACCACCACACCTCACTATAGATGAAACGACCAGCTTTGCAGCAGGTTGGAGCTCCAAAAACATGCTTTTCCTCCCATTTTCACAGCGCTCCCCTGAAGAGGCTGTTAACCAAGGATGAGACTGCAGAGGCACTGTAGCTTGCAGCTTCCCAGTACTGCTGGGCATCCTAAGTAACAGATACAGGAACTTCCTTGCCTCACCTCCTTCTCACAGACACTATGAGAAGTGCCTTAAGCATATCATTATCATAATAATGACCCTTGTCTTTGGTACCAGCTCCTTTTCCTGACCCACAAAATAACTATTAGACCTACTAGGCAAGCATCACAGGTAACTTCTGCACAAGAATACCTTCCTGCCCAGCACTGGTGGCCAACAAGTGAATGGTTTGTGGCTGGTATCAGGTTAGAAACTAAGTTAAGCTCTACAGATTAACAGAAAGTTGGTTTTAAATGCTCTCATCGTAATGAAAAACATCAGTTTAGACTTTGAACTGATCTTGTGTTGCATTTTCACAGCACCAGGCACTGCAGGAGCGTGACCCAAGGCTGGGCTTCACAGACTATGAATACCATTATTAATAAGCAAGTGTATTTCCCCAAGCTCCGAGAAGTTTGTGAAAGTATTTGTTTTTCTCACGTCTCCCCATATACGAAGGTTTTAATAAGCTTTAACAAACATACAAGCAAACAAACCTTTAATTAAAAAAAAAAAAAGTTAAATTCCTGAGCTGCAGGCATCTAAGTAACTGACAATCCTCCAGCATCTAGGTAACAATGGAAGAGAGCATAACTGAGGTAAACAGCATGATGGCACACCCCAGCCCTGCAGACACGGCCAGCGGTGCCCGTCCCACCGCGGGCTCTGCACCAAGGCTGTTGTCCCAGCCGGGGACCTCCTCACAGCGACAAGTTACCTGCTTTTCCTTTCCATTTCCAAACAGCAGAAACAGATTCCTGCCCGTTAGAGCCGGAGAGTTTGCAACAAAGGTTCCTAATAGGGGTTTGGTGCTTAAAGCCACTCGGTTGCTGGCACGGACTGCACTGACCACTGTGATGGAAGATCAGACTGTTGGGAATACAGCAATTTTAACATGGAGTCACTCCTCTCCCTCCAATTATGGGTGCGTTGTTGTCTTTTTTGGTTTTAATTTTTGGAGTAAACATATCTCGTATGTAACCATTCATCTGCAGATTCTTCAAACACTGGTTCACACACTGTGAATGATGGTTGTTTTATTCGTTTATTAAATTGTCATTGGTACTGGTTATTTGGTGCATTCAAACCAAAATATTAAAACTGCAAGCTAAGAGAGCAGCAACACAACATATCCGTTGTAAACAATTTATTATTATTTTCTACCTCAGTTACTTACAGGAAAAAAGTCATAAAAAAGAAAAAAAGAAAAGCACAGATGGACTATTTACAAAAAATGAGAAAATTCACAATAGCCGAAATGTTTGCAAATCATGCACACTAAGACAAGTTCACAAAAGCAAAGCAATTCATAGCAAAAAAAACCCAAACAAAATAATAAGAAGCCATACAGATTAAAAAAAAGCTATTGCCTGCAGAAAAGTAAAAAGAAAACTAACCAATTATTACATCAAGCATCTTTAATGAAATGAACAGCATAGCCGTGTATTGTAGAGCCTTTGACACTGACATTTTAAACAAGTGGATTAACAAACATTAAAATGCATTACAGTTCTACTGTAAGCATGCAGTTTACTTCTCACAAACTTATAAAATGGGTAGAAACACTTAAAGAAAAACAAAATTTAAATACAATGCATGTTTTCTACCCAGAAGTCCAGAATCTGGTCTTGTTACAAGTCAAGCCCAGAGATGGAGGCATTACTACACAGGTTTATAGCTCTTCTGCGATTTGGATGGAGATTAAGAGGCACGAGACAGCCCAAGCTAGCAGGGGAATGCTCGTCCTTCTCGCCAAAATCCAAGTCATTTGCTCATGAATTGCAAGCGAAGTCTGGAAGCAGAAGCAACTGCAGGGCAAGTAAGAGCACGCTGCAGGGCCGGGGGCGGTGAGTGGCTCGGAGCTGGGCAGGGTTTGCTGCGGGAGGTGCAGTAACTGCCTAAGCCCTTGTTCCGGCGGTGTCTGGCCGTGGCTTTTGCATGATCATGGCAGCTCTAGAAAGAGCCACCAACCCAAAGTGATAGAAACAGGAGAAAACACGTGTGGGACTGCTACGCCCACAGCTGCCAGTGCCACGGGGTGCGGACACAGGGCACTCGTTCTCACTAAGCAAATGCTGCGCTGCTTATGAGCCTAGTGACAGGAGACGCTCGTCTGGCTCCAGCCTAGTTAGGATTTGGCTACTACTGACCATCTCTATGTTAAAAAGTGCCAACATCTCTCCTTGCAGCTGCTCGTAAGACCCAATCATCATTTTTGCTTCCCTGGTAAAATGATTTCTAAAAAGTTTGTGAGAAGTCATGCCTTCATAACGCCCCTAACCCCAATCCTGGTGAGTTACATTCCAAGTGGGCATTAAAAACTCATAACAAAGCAGAGGGGGAAAAAAAAAGCAAACTCAAAGCAGTGAGGGTATGGAGCCTTTAAAAAAATAAAATAAAAAGCCCAGTCAATCAAACCAGTCAGTAAAAGCAGCAATTTTTCAGTGGACATTGATATTAAACATGGACCACCCAGGCTTTTTCTGTCTCTCTCTCATTAGCACTGTAGTAAACCCCGATTAATTTGTTATGCATCTTTAAGAACTAGTTGATAAAAATTATGTCTTGTGAAATCGGCAAATAGTCTGCAAAGTGAAATAAGAACAGAAATTAATAGATTAAACTGAAAAGATAAGTCCCAGAAATGAAGAAAAAAAAAAAGTCACAGAAAGGGAGTGATTGCAATTAAAAAAGAAGGCTATGTACTGAGTTGTAACGGCCTAGAGGAAAAAAATAATGTGATGGGAGAAAATAGAGCAGTCGCCAAAGCGGCGGTGTGTGTCTCGCCCGCGGAGCAAGGGGCTGTCCCCGTGCCAACAGGAAGCAGTGGAGGATGGGGGAGAGGGGCCATGCAGGGACCCTGCCAGCAGCCCTGGCAGAAACCGAAATGCAAACAGCTGGACGGTGACATTCGTAGCCTCGTCCCACTCAGACAACTGTAAATACCAACAGGGCAGCTCAAGTCAGACGGGCCTTCAGCATTTTTCTTTAAGTTAAAAAGGTGGCGTAACCTGAGGAATCACCGATGAAGGCGCGCTGGCAGAGCCGTGCGGGATGGTGACGGCTCACAGCGCAGCTCTGCGATGACACCCGCGGGGACGGCCCTGGCCGCAGCCCGCCTGCCAGGCTGACTCTGCAGCACAGGCATCAGCCCAGAACATAACCCAGCTGCAGTCACGGGCACTGCCAGCTCTCCTCTGTAATGAACCACTGGCATAGGGCTGTACACTTCTAGGTGTGTGTGCCGACGCGTGCACGGTGGCTGCAGCACCACTGCTGCGCAGGTGCCGGCAGGCAGGAGGCAGGCAGAGCTCTTGGCCACGCTGCCTGGGATGCTCCTGCAGACATGGCCAAAGATTTTTCTTTTTGAATCATGACACTAAGCGTTTGGGCAGGACCACTTATTTAAAAGCAAATTTCAGATTCCCCTCCATCAGGTTTGCACATCTCATGCTCCAAGCCACAGTCGTACCACGGGTGCCACGCGTACTTCTGCAAGCGTCAAAACACACGAAGGGAAGGGTTGGGGCGTTCGGGCTCGTTTGAGGAGGCGGACTGTAGGCTGGAACCATGCTTAAGCTACTTGTCCTGTGGCACTAAACGCCCTTCCCCACGGACCCCTCACCGGTGCCCGGGGAAGGGGGAGCAAGGGCTACAGGAGCCCTGTGCCACAGCATGTGGATCCCACTGGCAGCGAGGGGCGGAAGGAGAGCGGGGAGAGCCACGCAGGCACCCGAGACACGGCAGGACACAACCGTGCAGAGCGGCGCTTACTTCCACTGCCGTTTCCATGGCAGGAGCAAGCAGTGCTGGCACATGCCGCCCTCAAATCCTGACCCACTCCCACAATGCTCTCTCAGACCCTGAGCTTTGCTCCCATGGTACAGGGCTCTGTACCAACACTCCTCCCTCCGAACGCCTGGCTCCAGGGAGGGGGACACCCAGTCCTGCTAGTGGGTGTCAGACCCCGTGCACTGTGCCTCCTGGCAGGGGGGTTCCCGTGCCCCGCGCCACATTTCTGGAGTCCCCAGTCATCTGAGAAAAAACACCTAACAGCTCTATTAACAATTTTGATTGCCGTTAAGGAATAAATTATCCGAGTGGGAGTGGAGCACATGACACGGGCAGAGCTTTAGGGCAGGGAAACGCAAGCAGGGTGACGGAGGCCTCTGAGCAGCCTGCCTTCACTGCCCTGCTCCCCAAGGCACAACCAGTGCCTGCGATGGGCTGCACCTGCTTTTTAGGGGTGACAATCCACTTCGGATTGTCTTCTATGTATTCAATCTGCAAGAGACTGAAAATAACTAGCAAATAACTGGAAAGCTTGTTTTGAAAAACCAGGCCCTTAATAAAAATATATATGTAATGAGGGCTAGAGTCAAACGGCGCCTCTGCTGCCAGCTAGCAGACACATTCATTTCAGACATGTTTATAATTAAAGTAATCTAAGCTTTGCTGATTTTGATCATTTAACTGATCAAAGGTGTCTCTCATGTAGCTGTCTTCATATGCATCAGCTGAGACAAGGAATTGTGAGGACACAGGAGGAAAGTGTGAGACAACAAGCAAACGCCTTCTGCAGCCTCCTCCTTCCATTCAGCTGCCAGCTCCAGTCCCTGCCAGCTTGGACCTCTGCCCGCCGGCTCCGGTGGAGCAGCCAGGCTGGCCTGGTCACCTGCCCACCCTCCCGGCCCGGCAGGCCACCCCAGCAGCTCCCCTGCCAGCCCTGACGCCCTGGTTGTTTCAGACCTGGCTTGGTTGGGAGGGTGGTAGCACGGGCGGGAAAGGGGTGGATGAGTTTCACATAGAGCCCTGGCATTTGTGAAGTATAGCAATTAAAAAACCCCAACGTATCAGTGCTGTTTGCTTTGGCGTTATGACTCCTGCGAAAACCAGCTCCACAGAAACTACCATCCCAAGGACGTTGTTCATCTTATGGGTGTTAATAACACATATGCTCCAATGCCGTGTTTCATCCTAACGACCTAGTGCTGAACACAAGGTGTGCCAGAGGTAGAGCTGAGCATCCCTCCTTATCCTCACCTGTCCTGAAGGACCCCCCTGGGAGGGTGTCTGGTTTTCCTCCAAACCCACCGGTGCTCACTACATGGGGTTTCCCAATCACTCTGAGCAAAGCTGTGCTCCCACCCCTCCCTTTCTAAGCCACGGAGGAGCGCGGCAGCGGACGGTGGGACTGCTCATGCGTGACCCCCGCGACAAGCACGCCCATGGATGTAATGCACAGCACGCCAGGGTTTCCTCGCTGCGGCGTCCCGGTGGGCTTCAGCCGTTAGTAAGCCCTACAGCCAGTGGCATTGCTTTGCTTGTTAGAGCTGCCCGGGAAACCCCAGGCTGAAAGGAAAGGTGCTGGAAGGCGGAAGGGCTTGTCATCACCCTGGCTGTGCCCTGCAGCCAGGCCACGGCACGGGGG
>NW_010237077.1:16323-49285 GCF_000690775.1 Eurypyga helias
CTGGCAGCTGCACCAAGGAAAGGGGGGAAACCAAACCGAAGCCAAACTGAACCATCGACACGCGGCTAGAAACTATTTCAGTGAAGGACACCAGAGATACCGATAGAGAACACAGGAAAGTTGGACTTTTCACTCCATGACTGCGCTCGTCATGAGGATACACTTACCGGAGGATGGTATGGGGACGTGTGTGCGAGTCTCTGTGCGCGTGTGTGTGTCTGTGTATATCTCTATAATACATATATGAAAGGAAAAACCCATCAAAGGGAGGGCAATAGGTCTTACATGATCTCTGTTGCTTTATGTTTTAATTTAAGAAGTTTGTTTTCAAATAACCAGTACCAATTTACACGTTAGTAAAAATGGCTTTAAAATATGTATATATAAATATCTATTTTAAAACAGTAAAAAAATTTGTAGTTGTGAGATGCTCCCTGCAGACTTGCCTGTCTCAGCTTGCAGCTATGGATTTAAAAAAAAGGTCAAAAAAAAAAAAAAAGAGAAGAAAAAGAAGGAAAGAGGGAAAGAAAAGTAAATCTGCAAATGAAAAGTACGTACCTGGGAACTGATAGCTGTAGCTGGGGGCAAATCCAGGATATCCTCGGCCATATGTTGCAACAAAATTCGGGTAACCTTGATCACAGAAACGTGGGAAAAAAAGAAAAGAGAGACAGAGAGAGACAGAGAGAGAAAGAGAAATTTGAAGATTAGTAAAGGCTTTTTGTTTTTAAGTATAATGCAAAATGACACGGAGGATGTGTGAGACTTGATTTTACGGAAGGTTATTAATGCCCAAGATTTATTCTGCTCATGCAAAACTGCAGAAAGTTTCATGATTATCTCGAACAGAAGCATCTAGAGCTTGCCTGCCTGGCTTTGTGCATGAGACCTGTCACTCAGGTAATTAACATGCACTTTGGTATCTGAAGTCCAAGGACTGTGCGTACTTGTTAGCTGGAAGAGTAAATGCCAAATGCTAAGGCTAAACACATAACACCGGTTTGCTCTGACATTTGGAGAGCTTACAATGAATGTACTTTGCTTCAGAGCTATTGACAGTTGGAGATTAAGGTAGTAGTAATTCTTTATCCCAGGAGTGTGAAGGACAACAGTTAACACATCAAAGAGTTAGAGGCAGCAACAGCAATGAGACGGAGGGTCAAAGAGCTTTTAATTTTTCAGGGAAGCAAGCCCTAGGTGTGAGAACCGCTTCCCCCAGCTCTGTCTGAGGTACGCGCAGGAACGCATCCGCCCTCCGGCAGCTTTTGGAGTTCACCACGACCAAAGTACCCCTCGAGATCATTTTCTTAAGGAAGTTGCTGAAGTCAATGCACTGCGCAGCAACTCTGCCAGCGCTAATGCTGGGAGTGAAAGGGACTGCCGGAGGAGGGTCACCCTGGGAGGCAGTGGGTGCGGGAGGGTGCTTGGGTGGGCAGAGATACCACAGCTGTCAGCCCCGCAGGTGCTCGGCCAAGGGTCTCCCCGCCTTACACGTGCCTTGCCAGGACCACAGCGCCTAACTGGCACCCAGGCCAGGGGAGAGGGCTTTTACTCTGCAGGCAGCAGGAAAGTTTGTGTATCTGCTTGACTTCAATCTAGTCCCCAAACCGTGCGTGGGCTGCCAGCAGCCAAGGGGTCAGCCAAATTCACACCCTGGGATCCCCTCCTACTGTGTTTTCATCTCCCAGCCTTCATGCTCAACCGCTGTCCTCTCGGTCCCACCGTGGCTGCTCACCAACGCCACAAGTTGTCCTGAGCACTAAGGAGTTATCCTAAAATTGTACCTCACTTCTGATCCCCAGCATCCCCTTGCTTTGTCTTCTTACAGACAGGAATTACCCTTTGCAACTCCAGTGCAAGAGATGCTGCACAACGTTCCCCTGGACTGTCAGGGTCAGCCAGCCTGCCCAGACTCCTCCAGCCTCCAGGAAAGACCTCTCCAGATCCAGAAAACATCACAGAAGTTCACTGTCCCTCCATCAGTCAATGGAAATCTCAGCAGTGACAACAGCAGCAGCTTGGCTGGACCCTGAAAACAGTTGTAGCAGCCGAATGGTTCTGGGGGTGTCCCATCTCTGCTTTTATTTGTTCTTTAGTATCGTCCTACATCACACAGCTATCTTTCTGCTGCAGCAAGTCCCTCCTTTTCTGATTAGATTTATATATACGTATAATGTACTATTAATCATAATCTAAAACTGGAAGATAAAAATGCTTGGATGAATTCTGATTATGGGATTAGGCAGTGCCAGGGGAAAGCAGCCCTGCGATCCCCGGACAGCACGCTGCAGCTCTCAGCGGTATGTACACACTGCTTAGCCCTCGTGTATTTATTTCACAGCTCAACAGCTGGATTCCCTTAGAAATTAATCACCTCTGTCATTAAATCAGATCTTTCAGAGTTAAGCTTTACAAACCTTTTTTCCTATTTTTTTTAAAACAACAATATTGATAAATGGATTGTTTGCTAAGTAAGTAGCGCCATTAACACCCTGAGAGCTCCACCATGAAAAATCACTGCGGTGTCTGACCACAGCCCTTCTCCTTGCCAACTGGAATAAATTAAGTTTTATTCCAATTCGAACAGCTCTGAAGCAGATCTGTTGGCCTGGGGCCATCTGGGCCACAGGGAACCAATGTGCTGGGCCATGCCTCACGTCTGCCCTCGGGAGCGGGGCTGCAGATACAGTCCCCGTGGCTCCGGCTGGACCAGCACGGTGGTGAATGGCAGCTGCGGTGTTTTTGGAGTTGGCAGTCGGTGCCGGATGCTGCGTATTCCGTTGCCCTGCCCTGGGGATGCTCTGTGGGGTTGGGGATGCTTGTCCCGGAGTGGTTGCCTCTGAGCCCAGGGCAGCATGCAGCCCCATTCTCCTTGGCCAAACCCGGCCATGCCCAATGGCAGCGGCACCGGCGGAGCTGCCTGTGGGGCTCCTGCCTGCATTGCCAGTGCTCAACGCTCTCTAGGTCAGGCAGATGAAATCATAAATTTATAATACAACATTACTTCAATTTTCCTCTTCATTTACTGCTGCAGTGCCCAGCTCCGCTCTAACGAGTCAAAGCCCGATCCGTGCAGGGGAAACTGCCTGGCTGAATATCAATAGCGCATTAACACCATGCCCATGTAGATGCTTCATCAAGCCAAATTATGGCCATGCTGACCTACCCACCATTTCCATTAGATGCCATTCTCATCCTGCATTGGGCACCAAACAGTTTATTTGCTTCAGTAGTCCTGGGGAATGATCAATCTCTAATTATCCCTTGTTACTAAACTAAAAATCTAAGTTTTGCCTGGATTACCTCCTCTGAAGCGAGACCCTCCTGTCCGTGGAAGCAGAACTGAAACCAACAACCAAAACTGCTTTCACACCACCATTTCCAATCAGTTCCTGTCTCCGACATCAACATCAGCAGGTCCAAGGCAGCCACCCTGCGGGCTGGGTAAACATCCAGCCCACGTGCTGGAGCCTTGCAGAGCCCCATCGCGCAGCAGACCAGGTCCTGCCCTGCGCTGGATGCTCTATGGGCAGCCCTGGCCTGCGAGGAGAGAGCAGTGGCTGCTGGAAGCACCACGCTAAGCCGGCTGTCCTGCTCTTGGTAGACCCATGCAGCCATGGGTCCATTACCATCGCAGCGTGCCAGCAACCACTCAGTGTCGGGATGTCTCCCAGGGAAAGGCAAATGCTCTGCTTCCAGGATGAAAAAGGTAACACTGACCTTTTTACTTAGTGTCCCTGAAGGCATCCCAGCATTCCTGGTGCTAAAGCCCACTCTGGTGGGCCCATGCAAAAGCCCGAGTGCTGCAGGCATACTCTACAAGAGGGGAAACTGGGCAAATTGCCCTAACTTCCATTCTGCACAGGGTAACCGTGGCCCTCGAGACCCAGCAGCTTGCCACGGCATACGCACAGGGTCACAGGAAAGGCAGGAGACCTAAGCTGGACTCCTGACTCCCCTCCATCCCACCAGCATCTCCAGCAGGAGAAACGGCTTCTCTGCTCCAAGCAGGGAATTGTCCACAACCACTGAGTCAGGCTATAGAAATGTCCTTTCATCTTTAAATTTGGTGATCTGAGATGGACAAAGGTCATGGTTAATATGTGGGAACACTGAGCATGCTGGGGCCTGGGGACGTCTGCAAAATTAATTCAAATGCTCCAGTAAATGCATGAAAATGGTTGTCTCCCAGTCTTGCCCAGAACAAGGAACACCAGGTCCTTTGCAAAAAAAGGCACGGTCCTTCTGCCAAAGCATTGCCGCACGCTGCAACAGAAACGCTCAGGGGCTTGCTCAGAAGACCCTGACATAAAAACCTGTGGCATCAGGGAATGCAAACCAAAAATCCGGTTGTGATTTATAAAAACACAGGCACAGAGGTGGTCGGGTCACATACTAGGGAGCAGCTACGGGGAAGAAACACACCTACTGTAGAAGTTTCTTCCTTGGTCCAACAAAGCTGACCTGTCTCCTGCTTCAGAGAAATTAGAGAGCTAAGCTAACGCTGGCTGCAGCCGCGTTCATCAGCGATGGCTAAGGTGGGGGCTGCTGCAGGAGCCCCCGGGGGGTTCTGGCAAATCGTGCCAGCCTCCCGGGAAGCCTGTGCTAACCAAGGGCTCCCCTTCCTGAATCCCACCTCAGAGGCAGCTGCTACTCTATTAAACAAAGTCTGATGGAAAAAAGGAATGACTTTCTTTGAAGGGCACAAGCTTCTTTATGCATGAGTTCAGCCTACCTAGACTGAACGTGTGCAGTAATGCAGAGCCTGCTCTGCCTTGTGCGGTGCTATCAGCAGCCTGCTGGAGACTTTCTGAGATCTGGTGTTCAGATCAGACATCTTTTTGGCAGTCTAGGGGGATAAGCGTTATGGGCCGAGCTGTCTCTGGAGGGTTTTGCAAGTTAAAAAGAGCCCAACTTTAATATTAAACACCAGCAAGTCTAAGATGCCCGTCGCCATGAGCGCTGCGAGGCCCCGGCTCAGCTCAAACGGCACAGCAGTCACCTCCAGAGCCGGGCATCACTGCTGGGACCACCCCAAGGGCAGCTGCCACGTCCCAGATGCACAGAGCTGCTGCAGATGGGAGGGCAGACAGAGACGACCTGCTACGAATGCTGCTCCTCTGCTGCTCTCTTCTCTTCTTTTGTTTCAAGTTCTCCAGTTACAGACCTAAAGGGCGGGCAAAGAGCCGTGGGGCAATGCAGTGACACCTGCATGCCCTTGGGTGACAGGGCTGCTGGTTTGCACAACAGGAGACAGAGGCGAGGCTTCTGGGTGCACGGCAAGATCCTTGGCCACCAAACTGCTCCTGCTCAGCTGCAGATGTGTGTGCTGCCTGCTGGGGGGCATGATGCTTGCTCACGAGCATCCCTGGGGCTAGGGAGCAGCTCTTTTTCTCGGGTGGGCTGCCAGGGAGGGAGATGACTGGAACTGAAACCACTCCAGCCTGCTCCTTATGCAGAGTGGCTAATTAATGTCCCTGATTTCCCCTGAGACTGTGCGTGTCCCACCAGCAGACCGAGCCCGAGAGAGCCCAGAAGCATTCCTGGCAAAAGGCTCAGCCTGTGCTTGCTCGTGGAGTCAAAAAAATCCTTTCAGAACACTTTAATTTTGTTCCAATCAACCAAATCATCACAGAAGCGGCTGCCTACGCACCTTTAGACCCTGGCTGCTGCAGGCTCCTTGGGGAGGCTGTGATTAATGAAAAAGACCAACTTCCTTAATAGCTTTGGAGGGAGTCGCTCTCTGCTCTTTCCTTTGGGTTGTCTGGTGCGTTCGTTCCTCCGATTCCCTCCTCTGCCCATGAACGGCACCTGGAGAAGGTGACCTTGAACAAGGGCTTCTGGAAACAGGTATAAAAATCCTTCAAGAGCAGCCCCAGTTCCTCTGTCTCAGCCCAGCGAGGCATCTAAAAGGAGGAATAGGGTAGGGCTGAGACCAGCCTCCTGAGATCTCAGCAAAACACTTGGCTCCTGCAGACACCGCCTCCGGCAGTACGTTACTTTGTGCGCCTCGTCGTTTGATGGGTTAATTATGCCCCTTTCCCCGCGGGGACGGGCCCCTCTGCTGCGCAGCTGCTGGGGCTTGGGAAGGAGAGATTCGGGCCTCCCGCTGAGCTGCTGCCCATCAGCCTCCTTGAAGCCAACTCTTACAGGCAGCCTTTGAAAACCGGGATTTATAATGGCCATCCATCCAGCCTGGCTCTCACGTGTTGCCATTTCCTTGTTTAGCACTTAATTATTCAACACGGTGCCACCGTAGCACTTGGAAGATGAAAAAACAGCTAGAGCAGATAATGAAGCATCTGGCCTTCAACACGGATCAATCATTAATTCTGAGCAAGTCACCCTGGTTTGAAATCTAATAAGAGCATGTTGCGAGACCGGCCGGAGCAGAGCCGGTCGGGGTGACCTGACCCACCCCACCGCAGCAGGACGGGGATCTGCCAACAGGCAGCTGCATCGCTTGCTCTGTGCAGACACAGATCTGCTCTTTGGGGGCATCTTCTCTTACTTCTTACAGCTTGAAACGATCTTTTTCCAGAGAGGCAGCCCAGGTGGGAACGACCCACCCTGCACCCGAGGGCTGAATTTTCCCTTCAGGGCACTGGGGTGGACCCCGACTCCATTCACTCCTTGCCCGGCTGCGAGGAGAAGGGTTGAGGCCGCTCTGCCCGCGGTGAGCAGAAGAGGGGTGCTGCCCTGGGTGGTTTTACCTGCCCAGGGTGACCTGGGCTCTCTCCTCCAGCAGCCGGCTGAGACGGGGCAGCAAGGAGGCATGCACCACCTCCACCACCCCAAACCTCAGGCACCGCAAGCGGAAAGGAGAGAAACCGCAGAAATAAAGTGCTCAAGCACACTGGGCACAGGCAGGTAACAAAATCGCAGACTGTTTAGAACAAAATAAATATTTTAACCATAAAATGTGATTTCCAAACACCAAAGGGTGGATGGCGGTGGAGTGTGGGGACAGAAAAATAGACAGTCAACTGAAATAGCCGAATTACACATCCCAGAAACGGATTGGTCCAGCCACATGAACACAAGCACTGTTAATTCAGAGGTAAAGCAAACATGGCAGGAAAGTTCTCCCTATCAAACCAAGAGGTTCCTCAAGTCAGACACCGCAGCAGAACCACCTGATGCTCACAGAAACCGAGTCCTCTGAGCCTTGGAGTCCTCCAGCATCTCAGACAGCCCATGGAGCAGCTTGGCAGAGCTCAGGACAACTAGACACCAGCTTTAAAGGCTGGTTTTTGTGCTGTTTCTGGGATCATCTAAACTCAGGACAGGAAATTCTAAGTGTCCCAGAGAGGCCATGTACCAGGGATGCTAGCCCAGGAAAGGCTCGTTTTTGCTGGGGAACACCTCCCTACGCTCTTGCGTTCATGCATGCTTTAGGGCTACAGCAGGTGACAACCGAGGGATAGTACAGTGAAACAAGGAGAGCAGAAAGCTGAAAATACATGGTGTTTTACAAAAATATGTCGGCAATGGATCAGCAGCATTTTGGCTTAGTAAATCTGAGGACAGAGTATCAAGAGGTTGTCACATTATACAGAAAGAAGAACTATCTAGGCAGAAACAAATGAGAACCAATTATAACTAAACAGACCTCATGCACAAACAGAACTTCGCCATTAAATATAATTTATCCTGTTTAATTAGTATTTTCCAGACACAATACTCTGGACTAAAATACTGTTCCATCTCCTTCAAACTTGTAATTATTGTTGCGACCTACTCTTAGGCATCTCCCTGCTTTTCTCCAGCATGCCATTTAAGAACCAGCAAGATTTTCAATTATCTGTGCTGAACTGTCAAAGATACCTTTAAAAGAAGGAAAAAATGTGTGACTCAATTCCTCTAAAAAAGGGGAGAGATCATTTTTAGTCAGAATGAACACACTGCATCTTTCATCATTCTATTTTTGCGAGTAAAACAGGCTATTTAAAACATCCATTTAAATGCAAATTTTTATATTCCAGGAAGGAGGGGGGAGTTAATCATGTACCACAGACAGGATTATTTTCTCCACTCCACCCTTGCTAAAGTTTTAGACTCGCACCCACACAGGTGCAGGGATTTGCTCACCCCTATGGCTTAAGCGTTCAGAAATCAGGGAGACAACACGGGAGCCACTGGCTCTGGGAAACGTGCGGTGGCTACGGCACTTACCCAACATTCCCATCCCTAGCATAAAAGCGTCCATGGTATACGGTAATCCACGTGCCCTTCCTCTCGTCCCTGGTGGAAACATCACTTCTTTAGGTTGTGCTTTCTTACATTCTACCTATTGAGCAGAAACATGTACAAATGAGATGCAAATGAATTCCATGTAAATGTCAAATGCAGAACTGATCTACTTAAGGGGGAAGTTTTATTTTTAGCATTTGCCTCCCCACAACGCCTCCCCCTCAAAGGTGAACTTTAAGAATAGCGTAAATGGATTTAAAAGAGCAAACGTGTATGTCTCTTTAAACACACATAGCAAGACCCCACTGTAAAGATGACGGAAATGCTGATTTAAGAAGTTGCTGTGTTCCTGAAAGGAAAACCTGTGCTGTGCTCCCTCTCGATGGTACTCGCGGGCGTGGAATGAATGGAGGGGGGTCTCCAGCACAGCTCTATTGCAATCAATAACACAGAATGACTCTCGGTGATCATTACAAAAAGCTCCTTTTAGAAGAGGAATAAAGAATCAATATTTCTACCCAGGAGAAAATTTCTGTAAACCCTATTAATAAATGATCTGCATTCTTTCACCTCCAGTTACGCCCGCTGCCGTTCGAAGTTGCTTAATGCCCTTTGACCCACACCGAAAGCCTCCACCAACACCTTGTGGGAGGCAGCGACCCAGCCGAGCATGCTGCAGGACACCCAGGACCAGTCCCAGCACCGGCTGGTGGTCCTCAGCCTCTTTTTGGATGGGAAAGGGAGAAATAAAGCACTTCTCCATGTTCTCCAGCACTGACGACTCACTACCCCAGCAGACTGCCCCTCGCTCCCCTCTGCACCAGTGCTACAGCCGCGCTGGTGAGCTGGTCAGGAGCTAAGCAGAGTTACCCCATCCCGTTTCTAAGGCTCTACACCTCAAACCCTGCTCTGAGCAACAGCAAAATGAGCAGACAGGCAGCGTAGCCCTGCACGGGGTGTGGGATGCCCCAAGCTGCTGCCTGCCCCACCCGTAGGGATTGCACAATGAGAATTGCTGGTCTAAGGGTAAGGGTCTCGGGCTGAATCCAGTGGTTTGAGCTTTATGCCTCTAACTGTTCTTCAACCAGTTCCTTGATCCTCTTGGCAGATTTATGCTCTCCCTAGCCCTTGCCTGGCCAGATCGGAGCACAAGCAAGGGTGCTGCATGCCAGGGCCCTGTTCCCAGCACACGAGGTGGCCCAGGCAGCCCCACTGCCCTCAGTGCTCCTGTCCCGGCCGTGGCACTGCCAGCTGCATGCAGGGGCTCAGGAATGGGGCTGCGTGCCGTGAAGGACTAAGAGGTCGTGTCTCCCATGTCACCTCCATCACTCGCACAAGCAGGCAAAGGTGGGCGTGCGCCCCGTGTGCAAGCAGGCGACTGCCCCAGGCAAACCCGGGGACGTAGGATAACACGGCTCAACGTCTCTGTGCCTAACAGCCCCATCAGTGACTGTGTATTCATTGTCTTATGAAAACCAACCGCCTGTTCCTAGGCAACCCGATCAACGAAAATTTCAGGTTTATACAATTTTCATTTAGGTAACATAAAGGTTAACTGACTGTAATGGGAGTATTTTAAACAAAACCACCTACTCCTCCCCTTTCTGCTGCAAACCTCCGCAGACCGTATTTACTTGCTTGCAACACTTCCCGAAGCTACAATACTCAGACACTGCCAATGCTGCCAAAACACATACTTCTTGCAAACAAATTGCCCCAGCTCAGTGAAGTTTGGAGCAAAATTCTTCTGGAGTTCATCTTTTGCTGCTTTATTGCCAAGAAGTATTTGGGCCCTTGGAGGAGGCAGCGGGAGAAGGGCAGAGAGGGACGAGGGATGGCTGGAGCAGGGAGGTGTGTGTGCACAGGCTGGATGCTGCTGTGCAAGGGAAACAGGGCAAACGGGTGAGCAAGAGAGGTGGTGAAGACACCCACTCTCCAGACATCCCAAAACTTGGGCACAGCCATAACAGGGCCAGCGATTGCCTCCGTCTCATCTTCAGTGCTGTCGGGGTACCAAGTTCTCTGGGAAATATCCCCCTAAGAGCTGTGGCGAGGACCGGTGTGTCCTCCAAGTGGGACCCCCAACCTCCACACACCCTGTCCCCCACACACCCACTGGCTCCCACGGACACGTGATGGGGCAGACACGCTACTGGGAGTGCAATGATGAGCACCACGGTGCCCCGTAGGGTTCCCAGACCCTGATGTTAAGACAAAAACAAAAAGAAAAGGGAACAGAAAGCTTCCCATCATGAATCTGTCGCTCGCATGCTGAAGTGCTGCCATTGGAGCAGGGCTGGGGATGAGGACTGCGCAGGGTGTGCGTGTCCAGTGCCAAGCTCCATCACTGTCCCGTGGGGACAAAGCCTTTGGAGCCTGAGTGTGAGCCCTAACAGTGTGTTTCAGTGTAATTGGGCTGTGTGTCCCCCCCGAAACCTCGGTGCCCACAGCCAGCAGCCTGCTGCTACCTCCTCTCTCCATCAATCGCCCCCGAGGGACACAGCGAGCCCCAAATGCCGAGCACCAGCATCAGCATCCCTCCCCGCTGCCCCGCACGCTGCTACGGCACCTCAGCAATAGCTCTGAAACTGTCCTTTGCTTATTTTTAATCAGAGGGGCATTTAATGGGAGTATGCCAATCTAATTTCTCCAGCCAAATGACCGGGGGTGAGCACAGAAGTGTGTCATTTCATTTCACAACCACATTTTTCCAGGTTCGCCACCACTCCAAATGCCACGGCGGCATTGGTTACACCTCGCAGCCGCTCGTGCTGCAGACAGTCAGGATGATGAAAACAATCTAGCCTGGCTCGACGGACAATTAACAGGAAAATGAAGTTTGGATTAGCACCGTTAGAAACAATAACCCAGTAATTAGCTTTTGCAACCACAAAACAGCCTACCGCTGCTCTCTGAAAGACTGGCGTAATTTATGATTTTCACAGCACATGAGGACATAAAGGGAATGGCAGCAAGCTGCAAAGAAGTTTTAACTGGGATTTAAAGGGGAAGAAAAAGTCACCAGTAGGAAAGAAAAATAATTCCTAAGCCTTTGTAAACAAATATACCCCATATCGAAGGCAAAAATACTCTCTGTTATCCAGCAGAGACTCTGTTTCCCTGGGAGGGATGACATGCAAGAGACCTGACCAGGAGTCCCCACCCCACCCTGCCATCCCTTGGGAAGAGACTGCATGACCCCCCCGCCAGCACCTCGGGTGGGTTTTTACACTCCCCATTCAGCACCGTCAGGCCGTGAAGCGCTCTGCGGAGGCTGCCCGCGCACCATCCCATAACCAAACGGGGCGAACGCGGCCATGGGAGGTCAAGCACCATGTTAGCAGACTGGAGGGGGGCTTGGCTGCTGCCTCTTCCCCAAGAGAGCCTGCAAAAGCGGAAAAAAAGGGGCCAAGGCAGGTTTTCCGCAAGAAGCCAGCCCTCTCCTCCATGGGGAATGGGATGGAGATGGCTGTAACCATCCCACAGCCACCGTGAGGGTAACACCCTGGAGGCAGCAGGGATGTCAGACACATGCTGGCAAAGAGGGATGTGCCGCGGGGCTTCTCCGAGGGGGAATACGTCGGCATTTCTGAGTCAGTGCTCACGTGTGTACCGAATCACCACCAGGAGCCCACCTGACGTGGGTACTTTGTACATAAATCTGGACCTTGCACAAACTTTCAGGTCAGCATTTCTGTAAATCTTAATAATTTCCAGATTTTTTCCACCTCCCCTGCATGAGGGATGTGCTTCACTTTCAGCAGCCTAACAAAGAAAGTTTTAACTCTAAGGCTAAAAAAACCCAAAAGAAGGCAGGGAAACTAAAATTCACTATTTTTGTTTAGTCTAGTTTGGAGAATTAACCTTACAGTGGGGTACTCTTGGGTCAAGCTGAGCAGTCAAAGTCACTAGAACCCAGGACAGCTGAGATGGGGAGTGAAAAGCCTCTTATACCCAGCACAACAAAACAGGCTGTCAGCTCTCAGCACCAGGATGTCTCAAAAACCCATGGCTAACAGCTTTCCAGGGAAACCAGGGCTATTTTGAGGAAAGCAAAATGTGCACATATTCACAATGCACAAAAAACCCATTTTACCACCCAGAGACAAGGCAACTTTGTCTTGCCAGCAACGTGTGATTCACAGTGAGTTGAGATTTGATTACCTTGGGGAGGCCATGTCATTCGTGCCACAGCAAGCCAAAACTATCACTCCTCTAACAGACAAAGCTGTATTTGCCTGTCCCTGATGCAGAGGCCACGCCAGGCAGCAGAGGAAAGGTTGTAAGGGTATTTAAACCCCCCATTACATCACTGACAAAGGTGGGGTGGGGACAACGGCATCAGATCACATCACCCTCACTCCTGCAATGAGTCCTCTGCAGAGAACCTGCCACCATGACCATCAGCCTCTTCGCATGACAGTGCACATATATGCTATGCCCATATATGCTCTCGCACAACCACCAGCCATGCGTCAGGCTCCAGCTCCACAAGCTGAAGGAGTGATCCTACAGAAGGGAACAACGAGCAGGGACACTCTCCTGTGATGGCAACCAGACTCCCTGAAGCCAGGCTCACTTCCAGCCTTGGTGCCCGTATGGCCCCTTCACAATGACAGCTCCCTTTTGGGAGGTCCTACAGATGTGTCAAATGAAGGGACAATCCCAGCTCCAAAGAGTTTCCCAAGGATTGCAGTAGGGTATCAAACTGGAGCTTCCACATGTAATTTCTGGCCACTAGAGGTTGTTTCTTAACCCTCTTGTTACCTGCTCTGGGTGTAAAACAAGGATTAATGCCCACATGGAAGGGTGGGAGAGCTGCAAGGTGTGATGAGCTTGTGTGCTTTGCAGATCTGGGACAAAAGCATCAAAACATGCTTACAGCAATGAAACAGCTTCCTCACGAGGGAAAATGGTGATTTCTGGACCCAGACCAAGCATGTGTCCAGAAGCAAATCTCTCATGTCCTGTAATTTTGCCTTCTGGGCAAGCCAATGCCACACCTCATTTTCAGCCCCACACCCGCTCCCTGACCCAGAGCTTCGCATGCAGAGCTGTCAGAGTCATTTGGTCAAGCCTCCCCAAAGACATCTGCTCCAGAACCAGCTACTACAACACCCCAAACGCCTGCAAGCCCAGGGTCACACCTGTAAACAGCTGAGCAGCACGACATGTGTCCCTCCCAACAGAGCCAGCCAACCCGCTGTCACCACCAAGCCACCATGGGGAGAGGCAGCAGGATCATGCCCAAGGCCCAACAGCACATCTGGGCTTGACCTCTGCCGCCCATGGTACCCAGCTGGCGAAGGACCCAGCGGCTTCTCAAAACGTCCGTGCAAGGTTGGAGGTGGTCTGTTGGCTGCATGTCGTGTCTCCTCTGCTCCCGGTTACTGCCAGCACCTCAGACACCAGTGGTCTTGCGCGCCTTCCTGCCTTCTGCACACGGTGCGCAGTTTGGGCTTTCCAGGAAGGGAGGTGCCTTGGACTACGAAGTATTTGGATGAAAACCCAAAGGCATGTGGTGTGTGACATACACCATGTCTAAAACATCACCACAACACAGCACAGGCTGCCAGTCCATGGAGCAACCTGAAGAGTCCTGACACATTAAAAAACCCCACAGAAACCACATAATCCCACCATGGGAGGAAGAACCAGCCACAGGTGCTATGCAACGTCAGAGCCTATTTTAAAACAGCTGAACATTTTTGTCACTCACTCCAGTGTCTCACTTGAGATCCTGACTTCAGTGCAGAGTGCCTGGGCCAGGCTCAGCTCAGCACACCGCTCGCCAGCACTTGTCCCAGCCTATCTGTGATGTCAACGACGCTATCACAGCGGGATGTAGCAGAAAATAAATTACTCCACTGCATTTAATTTCCAGCTACTTTTGCACACCCGTAGAAAAACAGGTTTCTCTTTGCAAAGCAGCCTGCTCCTGTCAGAGGAACAATATTCTGGGAGTAGCTTGTTTGAGTTTTAGTTGTTCCCCCCCACAATGTCTGAAAAGCATCTCTGGCCTCCCACGTAAATTCCAAGTTTCATTTATTAGATACCTCACCGGCATTTTCACTTTCACACTGCTCGTTTAATATTACATCTGACATTCTAAGCTTTATGGATGGCAACAGAAGCAGAATGGGTGAGCTAAAAATAGCCTGCCAGGGAGGCTAGAAATAGGCTCGTGAACAACAGGGTAGCCCTGCTACCCTGTGCTTGCCCCCGTGTTTTGGGGAATGACAGAATTCAGGTGATGAGAAAGAGCTAGCTCAGGGCGAGTGGGTGCCCGCAGAGCCATGGATGCCCCAGCCGAGCAGCCGGGGGATGGGGTGGGGATGGGGCGTCCCTGTCCCAGCTCCCCAAGCAGCTGCAAACCCCATCGCTTCGAGCTGGGGCAGCGAGAACCCGGCCCCTTCGCAGCTCAGTGCTACGGGGGTAGCTGTTAAAAACGAAGCAGGAGTGGTCAGTCTCCGAGGGTGCTGCAGAAACTATGTGCCTAACTCTGACCCCCAGCCAGCCGCGTGTCACCTCCGGCCACCTGCACCAACTCAACATCACACACGCGTGGCACAAGCCCTCCTGCCCCTGCACGGGTTTGGTACTTAATCTACAGGCACACCAGCAACACGATGAGTCAGTCCCAAGGCAGGATCAAGTCTCATCTCCTCCCTTGTGGGCTGCTTTTAAAATTAGTGCTGTAGAAGCGACAAGAAGAGAATGCTCAAAGCGTCGTGGCACACGGATCGTGCATCAAGCAGGCACAGGGCGCCGGGAGGAGTATCTTCTAATTATGCACCCCAAGGAAACACCAACAGCCTACACTGTTTCTGTTCCTCTTTGTGATGTTCCTTGAACGTTTTTGCCCTGTCCCATCCTCCGCTGCTGTTACATTCCCGTGCAGCCTTTCATCCGGGAAGAAACCCTCCCAGCAACTCTCCCACCTCTCCTCCCCTAGCAGGGGTCTGTAAACAGCTGGCTAAGGCTTTTACGGCACAGGCGTGCAGATCCTGCTGGGAAGCATCCAATGATGCGCTCTGCCCCGCTGCCAGCTCCGCTCCTGCTGGGACATGCCCCCACCCTGCTGCTCCTTCCAGCCGACATCCAGGGCAACGCCGGGCAGCGCTGATGGGCGCCAGGCGAAGGCTGAGCCTTGCTCCAGAGAAAAGCCCACTGTGTGAAATAATGAAACCTCCGGAGCATGACGTGACACGCACCCGCCCGCGATGAAGCTGTAGGAAAATCCCATAGCGCAGCACTGCGGCTCTTCCCCCTCAGCTGACAAATCTTACCCAAATTTACATTCCAAGCGTTTCTAGGTTGTTGCTGGGCCTGTCGTCTGGATGCTGGGGTGGGGGTGGTTGGGGTTTGTTCTTTTTGTTGTGTTTTAGGGCAGATGAATCAGGATTTATTAATTATACAGGGGAAGAAGCCTCTCCCCCAACACGCAGGTATCTCGGGCGAGGTACTGCTGCTGGCAGGTAAGAAACCCCAGACGCAGGAGGATGCGGAAGCAGTGAGATGCTTGGACAGGGCAGAGGCAAAGCCTGTGGCACCCATCCCAGCTGGAGCCAGCAGCTTCCCACTGGGCAAGGGGAGCTGCCCCAGCCCAGCCCTGCCCTCCCACCACTCGGCTTGCCAGGGGGACCCTTGCTTTTTATTTCAGATGCATATTGCAGTGAGGAACAATATGAAGAGTATTATTTCAGTGCCCTGGGAAAAATTAGCAAGTCAAATATTGAATCAGGCCTCCAGCATATGCCAAGGAGATTGCTTTGATCTTATCCACACTAAAAGCTCTATTATTGAATTTAAAGTCTGTGAACACATATCAGACCGATATACAATGCATATCTGAATACACATTTGAGAAGCAAAGGATGTTTTGACAAAGGGAAAAAGAATATTTTAGCTGAAAATATCAAAGTTACTGCATCAATTGAAATACAAATGCCCTTTTTCATCTGGCTCAGTGGCTTTACTGACAGGGCAACTCAGAACCTGGGACCTGACTGTCATTTGGGAGACACTTCATCCAGGTCTGGCTCCTGGGTTGGGCCCGGGTAGAAAAGGCTTGCAGCTTCATGGCAGAGCGCCATGACTTCCCAGGGGACAGCAGGCAGCAGTGGCGTCAGCAGCGTCAGGGCCCGGGAGCTTGACCAGAACAGCTATTTTTGGAGCAGATGGCCTGTAACAGCTACCCCAGTCCACTTCCCCCCCTTGAAAATCCCCAACGCAGCACTTCGGCAGCTGCCACGGCTCTTCCCAAGTGCAGGGGGTGGAGGAGGGCTTCTCCAAGGCTGCTCCAGGCTGAGCAGGTTGATCCACACTATCTCCAGCCCTTTGGCTTCCCACATCAAAATCTGCTCCAGGGCAGCTGCCTGAGCCTGAAGACAACACCTCTGCTCATGGGGGGAGAGACACCCATGCTGACGGCGAGGGGACAGGAGAAGTGCCCAAGCAAGGCCAAGGGTCAGCGACACCTCCGCCCAACTCATCTCACACAGAAGGTTGTCCCAAAGGGCCACCACCCAGGCATGGCACGCATCTGTGACCGAGAGCGAGAGCTCGCTGGCACTGACATGCGCCACCCAACAAAACCAACTTACCATTTTATTATTGATTTCGTGGAAATGAATTTCACAGACTTTTTCCACCACGTCTTCGTTTTCAAAAGTTACAAAGCCAAATCCTGTTCAATAAAGAAAAAAAAAGGGGGAGGGGAAAAAGAAAATATTATTTAAGTTAAACGGATTTCATTTTAATAAAGCACTGCTTAGCTATTGGGACTTTGGAAAACTTTCATAAAACTATGCATGTGTAAATACACCTGCTGTCTGTGGAGCTGCTGCTGAACTTATTATAGACTAAGGGAGGGAAGAAGCAATGTCTCAGGGAAAATTAATATGGTTCTGTTCCAGCTCTTCCATAGGATTTAATGGAGAATTAAAACCTCCCTATGGATTTTTTGATCCATCCTGCAGAATTTAATGGATAGTTACACCCTGGTTACATGATGGCTCAGAAGCTACAATAAGACCATATTTTCTTTTACACCTTATAGGTTTTTAAGACCAATCTCTACAAAACCCAATTATATTTCTATGGAACCGTATTGATTTTATCTCTTGTTTAATTCCATGGGACTTCTCCATTAGAGCTGACTCATTACATGACCCCAAAAAAAAAAAAGAAATCGGGGAAGACAGAAGATGATTCTTCATTTACCCCTCACTAGCCCTAGAGAGGGAAAAAATACCAAGGCTTCTCCAACCATGCAGCAGCACTTTGTGTTCCCATTTGCTTTCAGCAAGCAGCAGACGCCCTCGCTGCTGCGTGCAGCCACCGCAGCTCGGTCCCGTGCGGATGCAGCCGGCCCCACAGGTCAGCCAGGCTCCGGAGGTGGTTATTTGTCCCCTTCTTCCTGAATAACTTCCTCTAATACCTCATCAGGACATCCTGAAGCCTCCAAGAAAGCATTATGTTTAAGGCCTCTGATCTAATCATCCCTCTCTTTGCCACTGCTGCTTCAAAGCAGGATTTGGGCTGATTTAGGGTTGTTTGATGCCTGCTGCCCACCCGTAGCTGTGCGCTGCATTCGCTGTGCTGGGGCCATGCAGCTGCAGCCACACTGCACTGAAGAACTCCGGCAGCCCACCACAGCGATACACAGCGATGTTCCCTGCTCAGTCCTTAAAAAAACCCAAAATCAAGCTAACAAACAAAAAACCAACCCAATGCACTAGGCTTCTGGCAAAGGCTCAATGAGTCAACATCGACACCAATTAATTTAATGAAATCTTAGAAAGGTAACAACAGGATGAACTTCATGCCTCAAACTGCACTGAAAATCCACTCTGGTGGACTCAACGCTGGTGAAAGGGCACGTGACGTCTTCATCACACCAGGCTGTGAGCCAAAACCGAGCTGGAGCTGGGGCATCCCCACAGCAGCCCTCCGCCCTGGCTGAGCGACGGGGAATGAAGAAGCAGGGGAAGCCAGAGCTGCCAAGCCTTATTTTCCGTGAATAGTTTTGCCTGGTGATCATCCCTCTGCTCCACCCTGCACGATGGGAGAACAATTTTGTCCTTGCTGACTTGGAAGGAGCTGGCTCCCATCTGCCACTGGACATGTGTCTGTCTGTCCCACCCTGCCCATCCCACCCTGCCCTGCCCATCGCAACCAGCTGGAAACATGGGGGTGAAGCCCCATCTCAAACCCATTTTGCTCCCAACACTTCCCGTCTGCAATTAGCATCTTCCAGCGCTGGGTCTGCTCCCCTTCCAGCAGTGGTCGCATCCTGCTGGTCCCAAGTGCCACCCCCGACCTGCTTCCCCTGCCAGCCCCTGCGCTCCCAGCCAGCACCCAGCATCAGGCACTCTCCGTGCTGGGGTCCCAAAGCTCTGTAATTTTAACAGCATGCTAGGTTTGATTTGATAGGGCACAGGAGGAAATACTAAAACTCCATGAGTTTTTGGCAACCTATAGTTTGCAGGCTACAATATTTGGAGCTGTAATGTGCATTTGACATCTCTTGCACTGGCCGAGGAGAGGTCCAAGCAGCTCCCAGATGGTTCCTTCGGGAATGTACACTAGAGGTAGGAATGGGGAATTCTCCCATCCCTCTGTGGACCTCTTCTTGGGAGGAAAAAAATCCTGAAGTAATTTCTAGATTTCCTCAAGGAGTAAGATATCATCCGACAGCACATCACACTCAAACCCAACATTATTTTACTTTGCACTTAGAGCATGTAGAAGCTTGAAGCATTTTACTTAAGTCTCCCATTTGCCTCCTAAATTACTTCATTTAAATCTGCCTTAAACAAACCTGCAGTTAAAACTAAAATTTTTGTGGTTAACTGGCTGAGCGTGGCATGCCAGGAATCCCAGAGCACGCTGCCTCGGGCCGTTACTGGAGCTGGGACCAGCTTCCTCCAGTGCAATGAGATGGCCAGTCTGGGTCTGCAAGTCATTAATAGTTTAAGCACCAGCAACATCTTCATCATTAGTAACTCATTAGCGAGTTCTGCAGTTGAGGATTTCTCTTTCAACTTTTGTCAGGTCTGGCTGCCAGGATGGAGGAGAGAGAGGGAATTTAGAGGAGATTAGCCGTAATATGCATAACACCACAAGAAAGCCCACTGAAATCATTACACGTTTGGACTCAGAAACAAGTTTCCTATTCTCATCCTCCTCCATATGGCTTAAACACAGGTTTATCAAGAAATTATTTCTCTGATTAAATCAGATAGCCACCCAGCTTTCTGTATTTACAGATTTTATAACAAGAGTAAAATAACAATCCAGAGGTGTCAACATTCATTTGCAGAATTTTAAAAGATCTATGCTGCTTTGGACAGGCCAGACTAGCTGGTTTGGCAAGAAAAAAAAGACATGATTTGGTCTATAAGAAAACCCAATACCATCTTTTACTCCTTCCGCTCTGGAGCCGGCAGACGGGCAGGCTGGGCAGCTCCAGCGGGCCAGGGGCTGGCAGGTTCAGGCACTCACTCCGTAGCTGAAGGCTCACAGTACTTTACCTTTAGGCTTACTGACATCTTTAACTGATTGGAAAGCAACCAGGGGATTTTAACCTGCACATATCCAGGCACTTAAAATCCATAGGATGTTATTCAAGAGATGCTACTGCTCCTTAAATGAACAACCCCCAAGAGATCGTAAGAACTCATAAAATGACCGGTAATGGGTCTTCTTTTGTTTCACTTTCTGAATATCAGATTCCAACTTTTAATAATTGCACACACACACAAATATTACTGCATGCATGCCTTATTAGTTAGCATAATGAATACACGCTCCTTTTTAAATTACCAAAACTCCCAGAAACCTTCCTGGACTAAACAGACAATTATTTCTTCTGAGAGGTACTAGGAGTCAACAAAAAAAGGTTCTCGGAAAGTGTATGAAAAAGATTAACACAAAACAAAGAAGGCTGCTTAAAATGGTGACATAAATAGGATTCCGGTTGTCAAGGAGCACACATTTTAAAATGAAATTATACTGTATCCTTCTGAATGAAGCTATTATTGGAAGCTAACAAGCTCTATTTAAGAGATAAGCATTTAACAGAGTCAAACAGTTGGGTTTTTTATTCAAATGAATAAAACTGAATATTCATTTGAATAATCTTTTCTGTAAAAGAAAAGACAAAGAAGAGGGAAAAAATAAAGTAAGAGGCAAACAGATGCCCCCAGACGAGAGGTTCCAAGCCAAGTGAGAGGTTCCAAGCCAAGCGCAATCACTAAAGGAAGCTGAGACGTATTCATGACCTTCAGGTGAAAAACCCTCCTTTGGCTTAGGCTCAGAAGAAGAAGTCATTCCACACAGCTCACCGGCACACCGACGGGCACCGTGAGGCACCGAAATGGCGTCGCCCAGAGCCCAGGGGGGCCTGGGGCGGGGGAGAGAGAGTTGGCTGGGCTTGCGGAAGGGGCTGGCGTCCGCACGTGTGCCACTGCCAGAGACGGTCTGGGCAACGGAAGGAGATGGAGGGGGCTACCCAGCCCAACAGCTGCTTTGCAACGCCCACGTGAGAAAGCCCAGCAACCTGAGCAAGTCTCATGGCTGGTGTGCGGGCGGCCCGCTGGCACGGCGCAGCCGGTGCTACCTCTGCTCAGGGTCTCTCTTCCTCCAGATGTCAGACGGCCTCCGGAGCTGCCCCTCTGCTCTTTGCTGGGTTCACCTGCTCCCCCCAGCCCCCTGCGTCTGACGAGAAGCCGGGCTTTTCCCTGGGGCCTGCCTTTTCAGAGAAGTGGCTGAAGATTTCCCCCGCCATCACCTGCCTTCCTCGTCCCTGAGTG
The DNA here is from genome assembly GCF_000690775.1 of Eurypyga helias. Lineage (NCBI taxonomy): Eukaryota > Metazoa > Chordata > Aves > Eurypygiformes > Eurypygidae > Eurypyga > Eurypyga helias. The sequence goes on from NW_010237077.1 coordinate 37,335, forward strand.
CATGTCAACACAGAGACACTCGGGACACCGAGCAAGCCCGCCTGTTGTACCCTCTGCTCCCCACAACTGCCCTCACAGCTGCTTTGTAGCTTCCAGTCATCCCGTCCGTGAAGACGTGGAGATGCCGATGTCTCATTTCAGAGGGGTGAGGATGAAGGCTGGGGCTTGCACGCTGCTGAGGAGGACAGCAGAAGTGCCACCCAGGCAGATGCCAGGGAGATCCCCTCCAGTCTGACTTCACTGCCTCCTGTGGCAGTGGATTCTGGTGAAAGGATGGCTCATTCCAGCATCCCACGGTGTTGCGGGGTCCTCCGCGGCGCTGACGGCCACGTGGGCAGTCAGTCCGCTCCAGCCTGGTCCATCTGTGGAATGGCTCATGCCCACAGCAACACGTGGTGGGCACTGAACCTGAGTCCACATCTTCAGGTGACTTACTTCACATGCTGGGACTTTCTGCATCTGCTAATTAAAAACTAAAATATTTGGGGGAGGTATACCAGAGGAGACAGCTGCCTTCAGCTGAAGTGAAACAAGTCGGAGGTATTTGGTCCCCCCACAGACCAGATCTGGCTGACAGGATGGTGCTGCTTTTAACAGTGACTCACAAAAGGGGATTTTTTTTTCTCTAGGAAACAGATACAAATGTATTATTCACAGGGGAAGGAAAATATGGTGAAATCTCAAGTATTTGGATAACCCTGAGTTCCCCTGGAAATATTTCCAACGTGCCTGCAGATGCCAGCCCAGACACTTGACATCCAACGGCGCAGGACGGATCCTCTGATACACCTTTGTTACACCAAAAAGCCTTCTTTGATCCAGAGCCTTGTTCAGCCAAGGAAGTTGCCCAGGCCTGTGGGTGGATGACTGTATGCAGTAAAGCACTTTTCTGCCATAGCATTCCAGAAATAAGAGAAACATCATTCAGAGAAAGTGATTGAAACCATTAAAAAAAAAAAGCTTAAAAAAACCTGGTAGAAGCCATAAATTGTATTAAGAAGCTGTGCTAAAGATACCAAATGTCAGTGCTCATGTGTGCTGCATTTTGGGATTTTTCCCACTTGAACCAACTATATTTCACACCTTTGTTGTCAACTTGAGAGGTTTTATGCCAACCTCAGTAAAATATAGCTGAGATGACGACACCACTGCTATGAAAGGCATCCACTTCCTCTTGCTAGCTGGCAGCACCTTTTCCACAGCCCGGGCTTTAGCCACGTGTACGGCGACAGATACTGCAGCTGTGCGTGCACACACGGAGGACGTCACTCCTCAGCAGCGCTACACGAAAGCAGCTTACTGGGTTAAAGGTCTTGCTCATTCAAGCCTGTGCAGGCCTTAAACCCGTGACAACAAGGTGATCACATCCTGCACTGAGAAGGTTAAGCCTTGGCTAACGCTGAAGGGCTCCGAGGGGCAAACTGGGACCCCAGCATGGCGGGGTGCCTGCCACCCCACTGAGCTGGGGCAGTGCCATGGGTGCCGGCACCTCCAGCACCAGGCCAGCACCTGGGCCAAACTGGCTTCACTGGAGGCACACGCATCCCCGCCAACCACCTGGGCACTGCTGCTCTGCGGGGAGGCTTTGCAGCCACCAGGAAAGATGCTCTGGTGGAGGCAGGTACGGGAATGAGAGCCGGAGGGGCCTGTTCTGACTCCCAGGCTGTCTCGGGGCACCTGATAACGCAGAGCGAGTCACTTCACCTCACCCAAGTGCTCCTGTTCACACAGGCTGGGTCTCTACTGTCTGCGTAGACTGCAGGGTCTCTGCAGCCGGGACTGCCTCATACTGCATTTACAGCACCCCAAGGCACCAGAGAGCTCCTAAAGCATTCCGGGAAGTAAGTAATCTCCAAGGCTCTTTTGTGCCTGCACAATAATCCCAAATACCAAGGGCAAGAGACAAGAGCATGGAGAGGAGAAGGGAAAAGATTTACATGGTCCGCATCATACCAGTGAGTGAGGCAGGCTCTACTTAAATCTCACTCCTGCTGCTAGGCGAGAATCACCTGGCAGTCGCCTGCGGATGGTCTCGGTAATGCAGGACCAGTCTCCCCCTTACACACGCAACGTGCTCCAGCGGCACCCTCCTCCTCCAGACTCCCCAGCCAGCCGGCACGGGGCGAGCACGGCCTCGCGTCCCTGGGGTCTGCAGTCGCACCAGCCCCCAGCGCTGCCTGACCACCGGCTGCGCTGACCGATGGGAATACCCAGCCTGACGCTCGCTGCAGCACACAGCATCGCAATGAGGAAATATCAGTTCGGGCTGCTTCCCCCTTTTGTGTTCGATCTCAGTACCTGATCCGCTCATTTGTGTTTGCTTTATGCCTCTTCTCTTATCCCCGTATTTAAGTTACTTAAGTCCTGAAACAGAGAAAGGTCCAGTCCTGCTGTGGCATAATTTACGCACCTGCTTTCTTGTTTATACTGATAGTTTTGGCAGCTGGTCCTGTAAACTGTAACAAAATACCTTTCAAAAAGTAAGAAAAAATAAAAATGAAGAAATGTTACCAGACAAGCCAGGCATAATAACATTAAAGCCCGTGTCAATTAATTTTTCCTCCTCTTGATAAACGAGCCCCATTCCATCCATTAATAATGAAGGAAGAAACAAGAAAAGTTGACACCAGTTTAATTTATTTTCTCAACTTGCCTGGTCATATTTCTCCCTGTTGCAAAGCTTTCTGGTGCTGCTGGGAATTGCAAGTGGCTCCCACACAGTCGATGCATAGATTGGTGTGAATCAATACCGTTGTACTTTATTCACACATCCTTTGTAATCAGAGGGGAAAAAGTTACTTAGTAAGCTACCGTGCATCCCAGACTGCCAAGCCACATCATAATAATAGTAATAGTAGTAATAATAATAATAAATATGATCAACTTGCAGGGGAGGGGCGGAGAGGGGGACCTGAAACCAAGTCCTGTAATCGCTGTCACCAGATCTCATCTTTATAGATGCACAGAATGAACCGAGTGGAGGGGCCAGGACATTTTAATTGCTCAGACAGCGAACTACGGATGTTTCTAACGTCTTGCTGTCTGCAAAGGTAATTCAAGTCATTACCCTGAGTCAGGGAACAGGGACCTCTGGGTTTAATCCTGCCTCTGGGAAAAGCCATTTATTTGTCAGTGTCAGAACCCAACAGCCAGCATCTGAAAACTCAGCCCCGACTCTGCCGCCTGCTTTGTTTGTGTCTTTGGACAAGTTGCTTAAATCTTCCTTGTGGTTCAGGTCCCATGTTTCTTTCTCCCCACGTTCTAGTCCCTTCCACAAAATTTTCATCCTATGTACTGCATCTCAGCTTGTTAAGGCACAAAATCATCTAGGATGAAAGCTGTCAATTCTAACTTGTTATTTTCTGTTATTCCAATTTCCTCTGCTGCAAACACAGGAAAGGAGAGGCTTTGGCTTCCAAAGAAGTAACTCTCTCCATTTTGGCAGAATATGGCCTCAGTCTGAGACACACATTTCCCAGATTTTCCCTCCTTACCTCTAAGGAGGGGTCTGCTGGGCAGAGCAACGGCTACACCTGAAGGTACCAACTGATTGCACCTCCTGCTCCATGGAGAAGATCTCACCCCATCCTTGTCATAACCAGACTGGGGATGCACCAGGAAATGGAAGGGGAAAGAGAAGGTTAACACCTACAGTCTAGGCTAGAAAATCTCAGCCTCATTTAACTGTAAAGTGTGCTCTCTAGCAGTGCTTCTGTGAATGATGCTCATCAAGGCAGATGATTAGCCTGCACATCCATTTGGTGTTTACGTGCACCTTGGGCTGGGCACAGAAAATAGTCACGTTCTCCTGGCAGACAGAGGCAGGTATTACTGCTGTTTAAAGTGTCAATATATACTCCATGACATGAGAGTAAATTCTCAAAATTAAATCAGCAGACAACTGCCTTTGCTCAAAGCCTCCATAAAAGGTGCTAGCGTTTCAATACCAGCGCGGCAGGAGAGCAAAGAGCTGAGGTCAGCCGCGCAGCTGGATAAAGGGCACCAGCAAGATACTCCTTTGCTTTTGTTCTGGAAAGCTGCAAGGATCAGGCTCCTTGCTCCGTCTGCATGGCATTTGCAAATGGGGCATTGTTCAGAAAAAAAGGGCACCTTAGGATGAGCAGCTGCTGTGCCATGCAGCAGCCTGCCCCTCTGAACGGATGAGGATCCACCCAAACCAGTTCTGGGGAATGATTTTCCCCGAATGAAGGAAAAAGGGTACAGGTGACCTGTTTTACCCCGATTTCCAGGCTCAGTTAGGCATGTGGGTCTCCCCTGGCAGAGGCCGTGCGGCTGGAGCCACGATGCCAGCTCTAGCCAAAGCCCTCGCAGTTGCCTGGGGCACTGGAACCGGGTTGCAGAAGGGGAATGTCACCCATGTCACCAACCACGCTAACGCAAGCGGTACCTGAACTTTCGTAATAAATTTTTCATAACAACAAATCTTCATTAAAATTTTATTCTATTAACGTTCTGAAATCAAACTGAAGCGCCGAGTACATAATGACTGAAATGCACGCTACACAGCAACCTACTAAATGCCAGTTTTATCATACTGTTAATTAACAGAAACTATTAATGCATTCACAGATCATTTAGAAACATTAGCAGTGACCTAAGAAAAAATGCATGAACGTGCGATACGCTTATGCCTCTAGTTTTTGCACCTGAATTTTCTGCACATGGAGGCCCCAAAGTTTGTTCCCGACTCAACATCTCTCCGTTGGAGACATCATGTCTCAACGGGCACATTTTTGTCAAGAATTAAAGCACTGGGCTGAAATATGAGATACCAAAGGACAAAGTTATCTCAGGCAGCGTCTGCTTTTCTGTCAGTATTTAACTCCAGCTCCTCTAGCATTTGGGAGCAGAGCCACCCTTGCTCCCCACAGCTCTTCACTGCTCTTGTCAGTTCAGGTATGGATTTCCCAGCTCTCTAATGAAATGGTGGTACAAAAACAATGGCAGTGCACCTGGCTGGGGGAAGCTTGGCATAATCTAAAAGATTCCTCTTTGCTATCAAAGAAGAAAACCCCAACCTCTTGCAAAATCCAATTAATCTGTCTACAACCAGAATGGGAACCTTGTGCTTCAAGTGAATGCTTCAGTCTGTTCATTAGCGAGACCTGCAGCATGCAGAGCCAGTGACCAACCTCAACACTGACTTCTGTCCCCAAAACCAGTGCCCTGCAGCCACTCACCATGCCACAAGGCAAGCCAAGGAAACCGGCATCACCACGCCGACACCACTCGTCACCTCTCCTGCAGCCCAAAGGGTGCAGACCTGCCTGTGGCAGACCCCGGTCCCCTGACCTGCCTGCCAGCCGGACTTGCAGAGGACAAGAGGAGCAGCAGCGAGCGGCTGCAAGGAGGCAGGTCTGGGCAGCAGAGGCAGGGATGAAGGCCATCGCTCCCCGAGTGCCAGCTAACCCAGTCAGGCCACCCCGTCGGAAAAGCAAGCTGCTCCCAATGAGACTGCAGTGGCCGCTGCCCGCCAAGTGCACAGCCCTGCCCATCTTTATCTGTCTGCCCACAGGCATCAAATACTCTCTGCCTGTCAATTCTTCCACAGTTTATTACCAAATTTCTAAAATATTACATTTTTTATTATATCCAAATTCACTTTATTGCATTTGACAATACAGATAATCACATACCATATGCTCTAATGTTTTGAAACCAATGCATGTTGACAGCAGTTTTTATTCATGATGCATAATTCTATCCAGGGCTGACAAAGGCGGTGCAGCACCGAGCCTGGTGTTATGGGTTGGTTGTTGTTGTGATCCTTTTTTCCATTTCCTTTTCTTCATTTTAACAACAGATTTACAAAAGTGGGAGGAAAGATGCTTCGCTTTCAGTAGAAATAGGAAATTGGCTGAAAAGATGGGCTTATCAAAGAGATGTCTTTAAAATATTAATAACAGGTGGGGGTTGGTTATTGTAATTACTTGCGTTTGAAACTTGCTGCGGATGGAGTTAGGGGAGCATGACGGCTCATCTGCCAGTGAGGGGAGGCTGAGGCAGCAGGGTGGGCATGAGGCTGGACTCCCGCTCCTGCACACCTTCCTGTGCAGGCTGTCGTCACGCGTCTCTGAAACCAGCTCCACTTCCCGAGTGGGAAGGGAAACGTGCGCACGCATGGCATGTCCTGGGATGCCCGGGGATGGTCCCCACACGAAGGAGACACCTGGGTGAGTGCCACCTAAAAGTCTCTGAAAGTCACAGGTTGTCTGAAGCTACACATCAGGAGGGCACAGCCCTACAGCCTTTACCCCACTGATTTGAGTAAGATGTGAAATTAAACACGTTTAAGAGCTTTCCCGAGCGGTGCCCATCACTTCTTCCTGCCCTTCCTTGAATGGATTCTCATGAAAACCAGGAGCTGTAAGCAGGGCTGAAACGAAGAGCTGGAGAAGTCCCTCGTCCTCTTCCCTGCCCGTGCACATCCCCACCTCCGCGAGCAGCTGACCCGATGGTCCATCAAGACCGAGCAAATGCTCAATCTCTCGTTAAGCTGCTGGAAAAGGAAAAACCTAAGCAAACCCCAACTCCCAACCACGGCGTTCAGGCAACAGATTCAACAACTTGAAAGATGGCAATGCTGTGCAAACCAAACAGGATGCTGTGTCTAAATTAAGCTGTAATGACCTGCTCTGAGGTCTTTATTAGCCAGGTAATGATCATTTAAGAGGAGGTTACTATCTTGAGCCAAGGGCACCTAATACCATTACTGAACTTGTTAAAACCTGCCAAGCAAGTCATTATTTCTAACATTATTTCTTTTTCTCTTAACACAGATTTCTACCTTTCCCCTTCTGGTGCTCGGCGATAAATCATGGGAGGTGGCGATCATGCAGGCTCGGTCGCTCTTCCCCAGGAGGCTCAATCTAGTTCTCGCTCACCATGAGCAGGCTGAATACAAGACAAATACCCCACAAGAATAAAAAAACATGCTTTGAAAGGCTGCAACCTTAAAAGGCCCACGGAGAGAGGCCACAGTAGAGCAGAAGCAGGTAGTGGCAGGAGTCTTCACAGCTTGGTGGGCCTTTGGAAGGGGTTAGTGGCTGGCATCTGATGAGATGCCGCAGGGTGCTGCATGTGATCTGCATGCTGCATGGACCACCGGCACTTTGGCTGTGAAAAGAGGAGCTTAAACAAGACCCCAGACCTTACGGATTTTGGGGTTGGTGAAAAAAACCTTTGGCTTCAGAGCTCACGTGGGATCTTGGGACAAGCTCACCCTGGGACAACCTGCCTGGTGAGAGGACACTGCTGGGACCTCCTGCTTCCCTGACCCAAGAGCTGTCAATGATGGACAGGAAATACCTTCTGTAATATCTGCCAGGAGCAGATCTACTCTGACTTGGAGAATGACAAGAAGATGTTTTCCTACTTGCCCCAGTTATGACCCTGAGGAAAGTAATACTTAATCCCCTCCATCCCCCTTGTCCATCCTCCAGTCCTACAGAGGCTCACATAGGAGAAAAGAAACGCAAGAAAAACCCCAAGGCAAGCACGCAGCTGCTCCTCCGCCTTGCAGAGACCCTCACGGCACGCCTGGGCACCCCTCGACCTGCTCGCCGAGCGCAGGGCAGGGCCCACAGGCTGACCTCTGCCGCCCGCAGAGGCGGTGCTCTGCCCCAGGAGTCGTCCGCACCTCCACGGTCTCTGCAGAGTCAGGGAGAGGATCCGCTGCCTGGGTCCTGGCAACCTGGCTGGAAAGGAGTTGAGGCGGCTGCATTTTACAGTAACCCAGCGTGGACAATATTATGAATGACACCAGCAAGCTGCCAGCTCGGGAACTCATTACTGTCAAGGTACAACATGGCTGGCTGCCAGGCCCCCAGCTTTCACACTCACTATGCCAGAACATCCACACACAATTTAATTGCATTATAATTTCAAAAGTGCTTTTCAAACTGGAAAAAGGCATTCACTGATTAACCAGCGAAGAGCAAAATTGTTTATGAAATTGAATACAAAAAGCTACAGAAATCTAATTGGGTCGTTCTAGCACCTAATTTTCAAGCCATTTTCCCACTTATTTAATCACGAGATACAAAAGGAACTAGTGAATTGACTTCATACTAATTAGATTACTCCCTGCGATACTCCAGGCCTATATTCCAACTGGTTGATAGTGCTACTTTAAAATAAAACAAAAAATGTAGCAACAGCTTGTCTGGGGCCATAACGCATTTGTTCCCCATCAACCCTCACTTACCAGAGGGCCATAAAATCCAGGCCAAATTCCCCTAACCTGCTGCAGTTAGTCACCCAGAAATTGCTAACTTTCCCAGGAAGGAATGAGAAATGTTTGCCAGATGATCGTGGCTGCTCGCTGGTGCACAGCCCAGGCCGGGTGCGAGAGCCCGGAGCTCCCGTCCACGCCGAGCGTCACCAGCCAGGCGAGCCAGCATCCCGGGGCTAGCCCTGTGTGCAGAGCGCTCGCAGCTGAAATCAGAAGCAAGGGCAGGTGTCGCAGACGACAGAGCAGGAAAGGCTGCAGGAGCGGGCTGGGACATGCCGTCCTCCCCAGGAACGGACACTCAGGTTCCCAGAGCAGGGAAGCGCCAGGGAAGGGTGGCTCTGCCCTCACTGTTCGGTTGCTCCCACTAACGGGCGCAGGAAAACCCCAATCCGCAGAGCTGAACTCTGGGTCTGCCCAAGGGAAGAACGTTCCTTCTAAAGCCGTCACCGAATCGCTGCCAAGAATATCTAAGCTGCTTTAAACACACCGCGCGAGGTCCGCTCTTGACAGAAAACGCTAGCAAATTTACCGGCAGCAAACCAAGGGAGCAATTGTACACAAAGACCTTTTTTGCACTCTCTTTCCTCTCCCCCACAAGCATGCAATGAGCACCCGGGCTGCCCAGCCCAACGGCACCAGGCTGCCCAGTCCTGCCTGCTGCTGGCCGAAGCGGGGGAGAAACCGGCTCTGGCCAAAGGAGCTGGGGGAGAGGTGGGGGGTGACAGACTTGTGCACTAACTGTATTGTGCACTGACTTCACGGTCACCTTTTCAGGGTGACTGCACCCCCTCCCGAGTTTCAGCAAGGCTTCTGGGAGCTGTAGACACTTGATTTTAAATCAAGTCACTCACGTCTGAGCCTTAATAAAGGCCGGTATTTTGAACGTACACGCTCCTCAGCGCACGCTTGCAGAAGTTTCTTTAAAGCTGCCCAAGACTCCGCACCTGATACAATCTGCTCACAGCTTTTTCACTGATTTTAAATTTTATTAGGTGCAACGTAATTGATTATATAATCAAATGTAGAATGTACATTATCAAGATATTGTAGCACTTCACAGGCCATTTAATCAGCATAACTGGGACTGTGCCAAAATGAATTAGCTTGCATTAAATTTCAAGTACATATTATTGGCTGTATTTGTCTCCATGTTTAAGCAGAAGCTTGCTCTTACAAAAGAAATCTGAAATCCTTCAATTATAGAAATAGATTATTAAAAAAATGGAAGTACACTTTCCCAGAGTTGTTCCTTTGGTGACAAAGAGCCCAGAAAAGCTCACTCCCTCCCAATCACTGTGACTGACCTAGGGAGCAGAAGGTTTCAGCATTTATCGACTTCGCAAAAGCAGAGCATGAAACTGTGAAGTGCCTTTGCATTTTGAGGGTGCAGTTAGCAAATACAGGAAAAACAGAGACTGGCAACGGCCTGAGGAACGGGATGGTTTCTCCATCAGCACAGTGGTGCTTCTGCTTGTGGTGGAAGAACACCAGAGCACCCACAGTGCTGCATGCTTGCTGTGAACCTGCCGAGGGCTTTGCAACCCACCTGTCCACACCCCAGCGCGACACGCCGGAGCCCTGCTGCCCTCAGTGTGCCTTGCAGGGAGGAAGATGCTATCATCCTCCCCCCTGCCCCTGAGCAGCAGAGCTGAAGGCAGAGCTCACACAGATGAGGACCCTTGTCCCCATCCCCTGCCCCGAGACCCTTTGGTCGGGCCCGGTGCAGCACCCAGGGCGACCATCCTCAACAGTGCACACGAGCCACGTGCCTCCACGCGTCCTGCAGCACCCGAAAGCGTGCACAGCAGCTCCTCTTCTTCCTCCCAGCCATGCTCCAGCTGGGGGTGCCGAGGAGATGTACCCGGGGTGGCCCCGAGCCAGGAGAGACCTTCCCCTGCGCGGTGGGCAACTGCCGGTGACCTGTGGGGAGGTGGGGGGGGACAGAGCCCCAGCCTGTCCCTTCCCCACCCCCCCATCAAGGCCCGCTTGAGCCACACGTCAGGTAAATCAGGGTCCCCTGGCATGGATACATGCCGACTGGGCGACAGGCCATGGCTCACCAGCCCCCTGGCAAGCCAGCGCCCACCGTGCCTGGCAGTCCCTGCTCGATCCCCATGTCCTCAGAGCCGGGCTGTCCCGCTGGACAAAAAAAAAGGATTTCTGCTGGATTTCAGCAAGTGGAGGAGAAGCGCAAGGCAGCTCCTTGGTGAAGGAACGAAGCAAAAACCTGCCACTGACACTACTCTCCAATGCACCAGCCAAGCCCAGAAACTTCTCCTTGTTCTGGCCTCTGAAATTTAATTACCACTGCCGGAGAGTTTGGGGCGCAGCAGCTGCCAGAGGCGCCCTGAGAGAAATGACGTGTCTACAGCAGTGACTTCCTAGGGGGAAATTTTTCAAGCAGCTCAGAAGCTGTGCTCAAGGTGACTCCTGCCCACCTGGTTACTGCAGCAGCATCGTCACAGCCCAGGGCTGGGGGGACAGACCCACCATGCTGAGTGAGCACCCCCCAAAACATCTCACACCACCCCTGGGCTCACTGGCCAGCTAGTCCCTGCTTCCAGAGGTTGCAAAGCCTCCCTCTCAAACTGCAGAGGATGCAGTGCAAGCAAAGGACATTTTACCGTCAACATGCGGGCATCTTCTTTCCTCTCGTTAACACACAAGCATCAGCTCACATAAATGGGAAGGCAAAAGGAGATGTCCCCCTCCCCACTGGTCCTGTACAGGGGGGACACAGGAGAGCCAACGTGAGACTGGTGCAGCCCCAACATTGCAGCCTGTAACAGCTCCTCTGAGCCGCCGTGGAAACTGCCAACACAAAGTGAATGCGCACGTGAGGGCACGTTTCTACCAGCTGCATCTCCACAGAGGGACCCTCACTGCAAAATGTCCCCATTCGCCATTAATCTGTTTTTCACAGCTGTGATCTACCTGCTGTACTTGTGTCTCACTTCCAGGTCAAACACTGCTGCATGCAAAAACCAATGACATACCTGGTGACATGCTTCATTGCAGGTCTGCAGCCTGCATGGATGTTTTACCCACCCCAGGTTGCATCCCAAAGCCCTGTAAGCCCTGGCTGGGAAGGAAAGCGCAGACTCTCCGTTGCCCTGCTGACTCTATATATCATAATGCAATGGAATAAAGAATTAGGTACCAAACAACAACAACAACAACAAAAAAACATTTGAGGAATTGAAATAAATACTGGCTAGGGTCAAGGGAAATACCAGCAAAAATGAGAAGCTTAGCCTCGGGTTAAAGTAATACCTTTGAGCTGCACAGTATGACCCCTCCGGGCTACAGCTTCAGGCAGCACACAACATTCTCGGACATTATTAATATCCTTGGGCAGGACTCCATCCCTGCTGCTCACGCACCGTGTAAGTATTTGCCTAAGCAAACAACATACACTACTGCGAGGAGTGTCTGGCTATGACAGATGCTTTGAATATATGCACCATTTGTTCATCTGGATACACAGGCAAAGAGCAAAGTATTTGCTGAGCTATTCCTGGAAACCAGCTCCCACCACCAAGGAGAGGTCAGCACGCTGCAGTCTGGCCGGGGGGTACAAGACACAGCCTCAAACAGCGCACAAGTCCTGAAATACCCAAGCTTTTACCCCGTGTGCTTGGGTTAAAAACAAGAAAAAAGTTCAAACTTCCCTGGTGTGCTGCTCCTGGGAAAGCTC
>NW_010237077.1:49298-59773 GCF_000690775.1 Eurypyga helias
AGAGGGGGGAAATTGCCCTTTTTTAATATAAGCCTGTAGTCTGCTTTTTCGTCCGAGACCACAGGCAAGGAGAGGTAACATCAATTCCTTCAGCACAGGAACACTTATCAGAGCGAACAGTTCCCGCTTTAGCAGGCGCTCCAAGCAAAAGATGAATTACATTAAGATAATCACTTTCTTACATATATATTTGGAGTTGGCATAGGGGGAAAAGCCCCCATCAATTACATTAACAACATTTAGAAACTCATGTCAGCTTCTGCTTGACAACTTCAGAATCGCCCGTGGGTGTAAGTGACTGGGACCTGTCCCAAAGGCACCTGTAACGCACACGGAAGCGGCGGGCGGCTTTACCTCCCCGGCTGTCAGCCAGCGCCCCGCGTGCCATCCCATCCCTCCGCTGCCGAAAGCACAGGATTTCTGTGGGGCGACAATCTGTCCAGAGCGGAGACGGGCGGCAGCGTCTGCAGGGCAGGCAGGGCTGCTCCTCGGGGCTCACACGAACAATGCTCGCCTCTTTACTCCCCCGAGCACCGGCAACCCTATCTTTCCCTTCTCTTTACCCCTGGCAATGTCTGTATCGAAAGGAGACAGACTTCTCTGAAAGACCCTGCGGTCAATTTGCAGGGCCTTTTATTGCAGAAAGCTGGGCTTTGATTTCAATGGCACTACACTTTTTTTTTAAAGGTGCTATATAAAGAAGAAATCTTCAATCACTGTATACAGCCTCTCTTCTTTCCCAGTAAGCCAGATGCAACCCGCTGCGGGAATGCACAGTTCAGGAGTGGAAGGCAGGTGAGCAAAGGGCTGTAACAAGCACCTTACGACTCGAGGAAAACAAAGGCCACATAATAAGGCCCTGAAAGAACGGACAATAAATAAAAATATTACACAGCACACGCACTCATGGAATTAAACCCCTGTATGTTCCCTGAGGCTGCGAAGCGTACTCTCCTGCCAAGTCAAGGCAGCCAAAACACATCTTCACTCTCATGTTGTGGGGGTTTTGTTGGTTTTGGGTTTTTTTTAAGCCTGTTACAAACTAAAGGATACTTCTGGAAGGATGTTGGGCTGCCCTAACCAGATGCAGAGCATGCAGAGCACTGCATGAGCCTTTCTGCTCCTCGGAGCTTGTGGACGCGATGCCTTCCTCAGCGCCTGTTCCCATCTCTGCAGAGACTTGGCTCCCAGGGACCTTCCAGTCCCTCGGGTGGCCTCCCAGCCCCAGTTGGCCTCGCGGGACCCTCCTGCACACCTCAAAGGGGTCTTCAGATAAGCTGCCACTCTCCACCCCTCCTTGGGGGCTGGCCGGTATTTCTGCAGGCTCTTTGTGCACTGGAGCCACTTCTCAGCCCTTCCTGCTGCTGGAAGAGGGTATATAATGTCTTGCAAGGAGATTCCCTTAATTAGTGCCTCCTCATTAATGCCATGGATGCTTTCAGCCCCAGCATCCATCTCCACACTCCTCTTGTGAAACTGCACTAACAGCTTTGTTTTTACAGCAAGAGTTCCAGGTAGTCAGGAGTCATCAGATTTTGTATATGCCCAGGGGCAAGGAGTAGCCATTAAAATGTATATACACACATTTTTAATATGGCATATATATTTTTTATATGGCAGACATACACTTACCCAGACATCTGTGCACATGGAAAATGCAAAGCCAGCACCAGGACACTATGGAAAGTTCAGAGAGAGACAGAGCAGAACTGGTTTTATGTCTCTGCTCATCCTCTTCTGTATTCCCTGCTCCCCGACTCTGCACTGACGGGAAATTGCATCTCAGATGAACAGAGCGTGAGGCTTCGGGCCACAGCGGATGCAGTCACTGTATGAGCAGCGACGACGCACGTCCGACCAGCTTGCAATCACACTCCAGTGACCTGACACAAGCCCAGTGCCATCATCTCTGCCTAACCCGATCTGTGCTTTATTAAATTGTGGATGCTTCCTGCTTTTTCAGCTGTCTGTCTCGCAGAAAGAGCATGGACAGGGCAAGTTCACATCACTTCAGCCTTGCTGAAGAAGAGGAGCTAATCCATTTACTGGAATCATTTGTTGGTATTACCAATCTCCCGTTGAAGTGACCAGAGTAAACCTAACATATCTTAATCATTTTTTCCACTGTTGGAAGCCAAGCATAAAAAAAAGCCAGCAGTGTATTTTGGGAGCACTGCTGGAAATATCCCATTGTTCTTTGCTGCATCAATAAAAGCAGTTTTGCTGTTTGATAGCATAAAGTGTTCAAGAACCACATGCAACAAAGGAGCAGAATCACCCTGGGAAAGAAAACTTTTAATAGGGACCACACAGAGCCGAACAGCTCTATAAAACGGATCTGCTATAGTAATGGAAAAGGAAAACAAGACTCTGACACAGGTACAAAATCCAGAGACCTCTGCTAATAATCAGGTCTGTAATTTCAGTATGCTTTCTAATGTTCTTTCTGTATGGCAGATGCTTTCCCTCCTCCGCAGCTGCTTTTTGAGACCATACATGGGACAGACAAGGTAAAGAGAGCTTCTTACTTTGCTGAGCACTGGACCTCAAGTAACTGCGTTTCTGTCACTACTGGGTACCTTAATGCCATTTTCTAACCTTCCCAGTAGCCCACTCAGTGTAGCTGTAGCAAGTCATTCCCTGCTCTGGCTCATTCCTTTTAAATCCCCCCTCCATCTCCCCCCTGCCCCATTTCTAGCACAAGCACCTTCTTGAGGACGGCTGCTCTGCTGAGCCCTGGGATGCCAGGGATGCGCACAACAGAAGACGGACCAACTGAACACCTACGGACGGACGGGTTTCTGCCAAAGCTCCCCCGAGAAGAGCAGGCCATGCTGCTTTTTCATCTGCCACCTTCGGAGGTGACCTTCTCCAGCAGCATCCCTCCCGTTCGAATTCATCCCAGCCCAATTCCCAGGTGCCTACGCACAGCAGCACTTTATTACAAGCTGCCTTCTCCTCCTTGTGTTTTCTGTGACACTGTATTATGGATTTCCCCACGCGCTCACCCTTTGTTCAAACCATCGGGGAAAACGCTGAAATCTTTATGCTTAAAAACAAAAGCGCCAGGAACAGCAGTCACAGGCGAAGGAGAAGGTGAAGTAATTACGCACACCAGAGCGTTCCCTGAAGCATTTTCACAGTCTGGGTGCTACCAGCCTGGACCTCAAGCTACTGCCGACTGCATCTGCCCCCACCCGTGCTCACACCCAGCCCACCACACTCCATTCTCGCCCACAGCCAGAGCAAACACATGCCACCTCTCAGCAGATCGAGTGTGCTTCTCTGGCGCCTGGAAGGCTCCTGACCTGAAGATGTACCTGGAACCAGAAAGGTGCGGGGAGAAACACTCCCAGTACCGTCACGCCGGCGCAGCAGTTCAATTTAGAATACCCTTTGCTTCCTGGCTTTCAAACCAGACAAAGAAATTGCCTTCGAAGAAGCGGTGTTTATGCGATGACCTTTTCCTATTGTGTTTGCAGGCACTCGAGAACAAAGCTGGGGCAGAACCCCACCGCAGTTTCTGGGCGATGGGGAACGCGGCCATTTAATTGCTGCTGGGGAGGCGGTTCAGGGTTTGAGGGTTTTCTCATCACGGTTATTATGCTGGGATGTTCAAACCCACCCCTCAGCCCAACATCCCGCCTGAGTCTCACAGTTTCCAGCAACTGGTTCAGAGAGATTGTGGCACCTGGAGCTTTGAAGCACTGCTGTCCGACTTCTTGGCTAGTTCAAATCACATTTCATAAAGGGTAACGCAATCTACAGGGTGCAGGGATGTGTGAGCACTCACAGGGAATACTTAACTGCTCACGGCACAGCTCAAGCAGAGGGAAATGCACCGGCCAGGTTTCGTGCAGACAGTTCCTCTGTGCAGCTTTACATGTGCTGAAGGATTTACTGTGTCAGAGCAGGGCCCTACCAGGACAAGGACTTCTGCAGACCAAGTCCTCTCGGGCTGCAGCTGAAAAGCACAGCTCCTACTCCTGCTCCGTACAGCTGAGAACACAGCCAGTGAGCTCAGAAACTCTGTCTCCAAACTCTTCTCCATGAACCTACAGTCGTACTTCAGCCTGAGGGAAAACAAGGAAACTTTTGGGGCACAGCATATACAAAAGCTGCCTGTCTTACTAACAAAGTAAAGGGGGAGGACAAGAGTTGAGCGAGCAGAGGATGGAGCTGCCAGTCCCCCACCCTGTTCAGCCACCTTGGGCAAATTCCTGCTCTGCAGGACCTTCACTTCCTGACCCAGAAAGGGTAAAGCAATCGGGATGAAAGGACCTACAGTACATACGGAGGGGAAAAAAGAAAACTCAACAAACTCCGAAAAGCCTTGCAGCTCTGCGAGGCACAGTACAAAAGACATTGCCAGTCAATGGGAAGAGACTATTTATAGCTGAGGATCATTAACTGTATTAGAGAAGTTTGATGTTCTCTAACAATCTATGTCATTTCAAAACGCTGGCCTTCCCCCGACGGCCGGCTGATAACTGGAGCAGCAGTGCTGAATAGAGGTAATTATATGCTAGTTCAATAAGCTGAGCCCGCAACTGCGCTGAGCCCCGCTCTGAATACAAGCATGTCCTTTCCCCAGGGCTCTTATTTAAATATTATGCCAGCTCCCACAGCCTACCACGGGAAGAATGCTGCTATGTATACTCTCATAAAACTGCATAATTATGAATAATGCCTTGGTTTTTAACAAAATAAATCACCATGCACCGAAAAAGTGCTTATTCCAACCTAGCGCTGGAAGAGATTAAAATGCCAAGTGAAGTGAAGCATCCTTCTTCTGAAACACCGACGCTCACCGTTACTTATTTCTTTCTGCTGGCCACACCAGCTGCCTGGCTATGGAGCAAGGGCAGGGCTGGCAGGAGCACCGAAATGCCTGGTGCCCCCCACCGTCAGAGGGAGGACCCAGACCAGGGGCGTTGAGCATCGTCCAGAACAGCAGTTCCTGGGGTCCTCTGTAATCAGCCACCTGACACAGTCTTCCAGCCTTGATCAAGACATTAACAGAGAGGCATGCTTGATTCCCATCCAGCTTAAAGTTCATCAGCTTGTAAGAAACGTACAAGTGAGAAACCACAGATAATGCGTTGCCAATTGTTATCGCCAAGAATACAAAGCTCTTGCGATATGACACATTGAACATAGGGTTTTAAAGATGCAATCTTTTGATCCGCTACACAATGCCATTGTCATTTCAGCCTGGTAAGACTGACACCTGCCTGACACCATGTTTCATCCATCACGGTGCACACCCTGTCCTTTGCCAGAGAGTGCAGGATTCAGAAATAGCACAGCCTCCACGGAGGTTTCTGCACGGCTACCGCTCCAGCCAGGCGCGCTCAAGGCAAGCTGTGAAGATCATCTCCTTCAATGGGCCGCACAACTGAGGGAACTGGTGTAAAATAAGATATTGATTGTTTTGATTATTTCAGCATCTACCAAGCCCAGCTGGTGCCATCTCTGTTCTGCCAGATCCCACCTAAACCCAGGAGCAGCTCCTCGTCCCGTCAAGCCCAGCGCCCGGCGAGGCTGCATTGGCACAGAACCGACTCCTCGCCAGCCCTCGCCGCAGCACTCCTTCCTTCACCATCATCAGCCTGAACCCGGCCTGATTCGATGGCAACTGGACGCAGTTACCATCTGAATGTTAGCTAGTGTGAAATACAGGCCATGAAGCTGGGCTTCAAAGGGGTGTCACACACATGACAGGCAGGGAAGTAAGCAGCAGCTGCGCCAGAAGCTGGAGGAAAGGAGCTGAAGACTGACGGGGCAGGAAGGCTGCCCGAGGAAAGAACACAGCCCTGGCAGCCAAGTTACCCTCTCCTCTGCAGGGAGGGCAGGTCGTGGTGAAGGTGGGTCGTTGCTGGAGGCTCGCTGCCTGGCTGCACTCTGTAAGGAAGATGAAAAGAGGTCTTTGGTCTCTTGGCTGTCAGTCATCCTTCACCGGCACTCGTTTCACGGCACCGTTTTGGAAGATGGAAGGCGAAGGCTGATGGTCTTTGCTGTTGATGGAAATCACCTCTTCCACCTGGGCATCGCAGTGCTCCTCCTCAGTTAACACAGCCTGGCACCTGCACATGGCTCACACCACGCAAGAGCTCCAGGCAGCTGACAAAAGGCGAGTGCATCACTCTCTGTCACACAGCAGAGGCAAACTGAGGCACAGAGCTGCAAAGGGGTTTTGCCACAGGCACCGAGACAACCAGCAGCAAAGCTCAAGCCAGCCCCTCACGTGAGCTCCCTTTTGGCTGGCTGATGCTGGGGATGAAGGGATGGGGGCACAAGGCACGAGCCATTCGCACAGTAACTCGTTAACTGGCTGCATAAGTGACTGCATGTGGGCACCAGGAACTCATAGCACGTGTGCAGGTGTGCCATAGGAAAGTTTGGAAATCACCAGCAATGCTGAGCTCTGAACCAAGCTCCCAGCAAACCAAGTCCAAAAGCCTTGGACGATAACGATGCTCCCTGCTCCAGACCTGTATGCAAGTTTCAGGCCTTGATCTGTACCATATCTCTGGCTGAGAAAACCCGAGATTTGCCCCCAAAGCAGCAGAGACAGTGTCTACAGACATGCCAGGAGATGGGCAGACCACTGCTCCAGGGCATAGGTAAGGCAAGACCATAAAGCAGGAGCCCCATGGCAGCAAACTCACTGGAGTCGGCACCACGCAGACCGGGGTGCAACGTGCTCTTTTACCGAGTGATTCCGTATTTTCTTGGCTCTGTATTTTTTAGTGAGAGGCCAGAAATGCCAGTTACACAGTGTGAACACATACATTGACTCTGAGAGCAGCAAGTCTAATTACCCTGCCAAGCCTCTCCATGTTTTTAAGCACCTTCCCCTTAAACTCTCGATAATAAGGGCTCTTCTTCCAAATACTCTGTGCACCTCTTCCTTCTTGAGTTGCCATCTCTACAGAGCACTGTTTATGGGTCCCTCCAGCCTGGTACAGCTTCATCAGTGCCTGGCTCCCCGAGGAGGAGGGAGAAGGGCTCTGGAGAGCCCTGATCCCGGAGGGGAGGGGGCATGCTGGTTTTTCCTTTCCTGCCCTGCCCGAGTTGTGAAAGCACCTGAACACCACCGCGGACATTGCCGAGCACCACACCTGCTCTAAGGGGTTTTCTGTAACACGCGTCGTGGCAGATCCTCGAAGTTTCCGATCCATCATTGTGGCCGGCCTGCGGCTCCTGCCTCACCACGCTGCTCTCTCCAGATAAACGTGACGCTTTTCAAAATTATCTTTTGCCCACAAGCAAGAGACACAGAAAAGCAGTCTTTCTGGTAGTCAATACTGGAAACTTTCAATAGATCAGGAACAGAGATATTTCAGCATGTTTCAAATCGAGTTCAGAAAGACAGCTGGGGAAAGAGAGGAAAACATTCTGATATTTGGAGGTTTTCTGGCATTTTTAGGAAGTGGGGCTATTTTTCCATCTTCAGTTCAAGAATAAAAGGTTTGGGTTCTTTTTAAGTAAATTGCAGCTATTTAATTTAAAGCTATTTAAGTAAATTGCAGTTGTATTTTTTTTTCCTCCCCAAAAACTTCCCCCAAAGAAGGGAAGTTGCTGTTACCTGTTATTTGGTGATCAGTACTTGCTTCACTTCCACACACACCAAATACGTCTACCCGGCTACCTAGGGCCTCTAACTGGGCAAAACTCAGAACTCACAGGAAAACAAGGAAAAAAATATTGTAAATTAATGCAAAAATGTAAAGTGGCAGTGAACAAACAGGCAGCCAGGGTGGGTGGATGCTGCGGCCACCGGCGAGCAGAATGGCCTGGCACCTCCTGAAATCAGGCACGTATGCTCCTGCCAGCACCAAGCAGTGCCGGGACCAGCAGCAGCTCCGGGGACAGGCAGCAAAATGGGAAAATGGAGGGGCTCTGCCAGGGGCTCTGTCCTCCCCCCACAGCTGCACCATCCTCTCCGGGTTCCCGATCTGGCTATGCAGGGAACATGGGAGTTGGGGAAAACCCCGTCCTGTTTGCTTGCAACAACATCCTGCGCCCCACTGAAGTCTCCCACCCGGTGCTACAAGTCTCAGCCTTCGCAGGAGATAATTTGGCGCTCAAGGCCAACATCAGCAATGCCTGTCTCTCAACTAATCAGCTGGAAGAATTCAGAATGAAGCTTCAGATGAAGAGTAAACCTTCAGCCACTGAACTCCACCCTCAAATAATGAGACTTTATTTTAATTTCACAGTGATAATATTGCACAGCATCCCCTCCCCTTATTTACCTCCAGGAAGTAACATCAGCATTAAAAAAATAACAAAAACCTACCCAGCAACCAGCTTTCACCTATTCCTATATATCATTCATCATTCAATTTGAGAATTAGGCTCTGTTAATGGGCATAAACTATCACTTTGAGCATGCAGGCAGTGCTAATATTTGAATAAGTTAACAACAACAAAACACAGAGGACTAATACATGCACGGTCATTCTTTCTAACAGGAAGGATTCAGTTTTAATTTCCACAGAATATTAAAACAAATCTTAATTAGATTATACTAGTGCCTCCCTAATAAGTGCTTGCAAGGGGAACTCCATTGTGCAGAAATACGCTCCACAGAGGAAGAGAAAAACTTGCCAGTTAAGTAGCTTAATCATCGAGGAGCTTGGAGGTGGCTCCTTTTTTAAATTTTTTTGCAGTGTAGCCTTCTCATGCTTTGCAAAGAGGTTGTCAGAGATGTTTAGTCGTAATCATTTCTCTGGAAAATGAAAAGCGATCCTGACAAACAGGAGTGAGATGAGAAAAGAGAAGAAAAAAACCCCTGTCAATATGTGAAAGACATCCTGTTCCTTCCCAGTGACCCAAAACACCAAGGTTTGTTACTTCAAAAAATAAAAACGGGAACAATCCCCGCGGAACAGCTTGTATGCGGCAGAGACCAGTGCTGCCTCCATTGTGTCTTTCTTTAATAGCTAATGAAACCGCTCATTCGCTTTTGCTACGAAGGCGAATTTAAAAACAAACCAAGAAACGCAAAGAAGGTTAAATATGTAGATACCGCATCAGCCTTACGTAAGCCCACATCTGTCATGAAGGTCAGAGCTGCAAGAGCAGTGATGCTCACGCTACACACAGCAGATCAGCTCAGCTGCACGTAACGTCGCTCCAAGACATCTCCTCCTCGTTTTATCCCAAGGAACTTATGGATGTGACTGGCTCATCCCTCTCTCCTCTTTCTCAGGGAAAGCTTTACCTCAAGTCAAAGGCAAGTGGGCAACTCACTGCATCCAAAAAGCAGACCCCTCCTACAGCCGTTTTATTTCTCGCCGTAAGAGCGCCTTGCAGTCCCGAATTAGCTCGGGCTGGGTACCGTCCTGCTGAGCCCTGCCTCCTGTCCGTCGGGGTCTGACGCTGCCCTGATGTGAGGATGAGCCCACAGGGGACTGGGATGCCCAGCTCTGCCCCAAGGGAGTCAGGCCCGTGCTGGGCTGAGCAGCTGGAAGACTAAGATCCCTTCCAACTTCCTCTCTGCATCATACAGGGTAACCAAGAAAACAGCTTAAAAATACTATTTTTAATTACTCTAATTCTCACCAGGACTGAGGGGGGGAAGCAATTATAGAAAACCCTGCACTGACAGAGTCCTGTGATTACAGGTGTAGCGATCAAACACATGCACTGACTGGACACCTCTCCTGTGCATCCAAAGCAAGACCTCAAAGCTATACGACAACGGGGGCTTGAGGCAAAACACAGTTATTTTGCCAGCTACACTCACACAACCCCTCCTCTAATATAGTTTCTGCTGACTGAAGCTGTTAAAGGCCAACCTGAGCAGCACGAGGCATTCCCCACCTCCAAACCCAGACTGTGTCCTTGCCCGTTCCCTGCCCAGGCACGGGCAGGCGACACGTGACGTCCCGCACACAGTGGAGCACAGAGGAGAAGGAAGCAGGAGACTTGTGCTGTGCTGAACAATGGGATAAAAACCAGATATGCACCAAGGAGGATGGAAATCCAGCAGGCAGAGCTTAGGCTCCAAAGAGCAGGCTTTGACACATGGCATAAGAGGGTCTTTGTCCCCTCCGCAAGCCAGCCCCCACTGCACCATCACCCAGGGCAGGAGCAGGGATTTCACTCCAGTCGCTGCTGCACATCTCCATGCTGGTGCTGTGCCAGTCTCGGTACATGTCCCAGCCTCTCAGGCTCTGTACAGGATGTAGGATTACTTAATCCTTGCGGGTCTTCGGAGAATGAAGGTATCTTCACTTAGTGTCCTAGGTTTAACACTTCAGTTTTCAAACGCAATGCAGAAAAGCAATAAACTGCCAGCCAACTTTGCAAACACGGAAGTGATGAGAAGGACCTAGCTTGGTCTGCTAAAAACCAGGATCTTTTTCAGTGCCTCAAGTCGAGAATCCTAAAGACCACATGCGACTTCTGGAAAGCCTTGGCCACCAGCCTCTCTGAGGTGGGAGCTGTCAGCGCCGCGGCTG
>NW_010237077.1:59783-74868 GCF_000690775.1 Eurypyga helias
GCCTGCCGCCATGCCGGCCGACGTGGCGTGGGGGCAGCAGGGACAACAGCTCTGCGCGACGGGACCAAAACCACGACACAGCACCAGACCTCCGCATTTACCTCTGGTTCAAGTAAAATAACGCTGCGCCCTGTCTGTGTTTTGGAGGCAGAACCAGCCGTGGCAGCACCGCCCCCAGCTGCTGCTTCTCGCCCCGATGCTAGCATGGGGAGCGTGTGCTGGACACAGGTGACCTGCGCCACAGTCAGAGGGACCTGGCCAGAACCAGGACCCAGCGTTGGCATGGGCGAATGTCAGCCCTGGGTGACACAGCCCAACAGCAGGTCCAGCTCTATGGGTCAGGAACAGGCTGCCCTAAATACAGTGCATCCCTCCCCTTCATCGCTTGTGACCAGTGGCCTTTTTAATACATTTTTCTTCCTTCATCTTTTTATTTTTTCCACTTTTTACTCAACTGGCTCCCGATGTTTACAGCTCACTACACCACAAATCCTTATTTCATGTCACCCACTGGCCCAAGCTGTCCCCACTCACTGTTTCTCCTAGACAAGTTAATAAGATGGAAGGCTCCCTGGAGGCCTCGAGCCAGCGAACATTATCACTTGGAAGCAAGGCAGAAATACTGACACATCGGAAATGACTTCAAGCCTATTAATTACCCTTTCTTCTCTGGCAGATCTTTGAGAGAGAGCTTGACAAATTGAAAGGCAGGAGTGATCATCCTTCCCTGCCCCAGAAAGAGCCCCCACCCACATCAGCAATACCAAAACACTCCCCCCCAAAAAAAAACCCACCCCACATTTTTTTGATATCAATTAATTCATCAAAAGTTAGCTGAAAGAGAGGCTGTTAGTGACAGCTCTGCCCTTTGTGTTCCGTTTCCTAGGGACAGAGGAGGCAGGATGCTGTGTGCTGACACAGGGAGCAGGGATGGCGCTGGCTGGGAGCCCCGTGGTCCCGCAGGCACCACGGCAGCATCGGCTCTGCTCTCTCATCCGCCCGCAAACATGGGAAATCAGATGCTGCTACGCTGGGAAAGTGGGTCTTAGTTAGGAGCTTCCCATCACCGAATGTCGATAATTTCCATTAAAATGACCAAACCTGGAACCCCAGATGCGCTTTAAAGCCTTAGTGAATGCCCCTCAACCCATTCTTCCCCTCCCTCAAAACGTATTTTAAAATCCTTGCTGGCATAATTGATCCTAATTATTATAAGCATTGGATATTAAATACATTCCTGCATGCAATGTGGCTTCCACTATGGGCTTTCAGCAAAGTCTATTGTATAAATAAATGACTGCATTTCTTATTCAAGAGCTTCAGATTTGACAGTATTAATTTTGATGCAAAGCAGCCACGCAAGTCTAGATAAAGTCACTACCTTCCAGTACGGCTTTATTTTTAAGGTGATTTTCATAATTTCTGGTTCAAAAAAAACCCCTACAAAATAACCTGAACAAAATCTTCAAGCCATTACCTAGAAAACTATCATTAAACCATTTGTTCAGTTTTTATTAGCATCATTGTAATTAAAGAGAATCATATTTCAAAAATGTATCTTCAACAGCACTTATCAAACCCCATCCCTGCAGCCTATCAATTAGTATTACAATAACCTCGCTCCCTTGTTGCCTTCGCTATTAGCATTTTGATTGAATGTCTGTTGAAAAGTGACTGGTAACAGAAGATTGTGTTCAGAAAGTAATGTTTCTTTATTCGCTTTCACTGAAGCTTGTCTAGTTGTCTCCAGTTCCTACTCCAAAGAGACAAGACAGTTCCAAAAGCAGTAATTTTGATGCAGGATTATTTTTTTTCTTCTCTGCGAGGTGAGATAGATTGGGTTAGGCTGGACACAAATGCTATTAAATCACTTGACAGCAGATTTGGGGTCTGCTATCGGCTCTGACCTGAACACACTCCAACACGCACAAACTACCGGAGAAGTGTCACGGCAATAACCGCCGATAAAGCTGCCACCAGGAAGCTGGGAAAACACATACCCCACGTCTTCCCAAATGACCTTTTGAGAGATTCAGTAATAATAACAACAATTCAGAGTGCATGAAGTATGCAGGGAAGTTTTTGCCTACGTTTATTACCAATAGTACTGAATGTAAAAGGCAACAATTCCTGAGATAACCCTTTGCACTTTGGGAACGTATCACTGCAACCCAGAGAGTGAAGTTCTCCAGCCGTAATAAAGCCTCTAACGAAGGACAGATCTGTAACTAACGTCATTACGGAGGGGAAATGGATGCATTCGGCAAGTACCATGAATTATAAAGACAAGAGTTCATTAAATCTACTATATTAAAATAAAAATGACCTGCCATGTCAGACAGTTCTATTTACTGATATTCCCACTGCCGATGCCTTCCCCTGATAAATGACATTCAGCAGGCACAACCAACAGTTATCCACAAACATTTCAATTACTCGGACGTGCTGGAAACTCGCAAGCGACGCTGCGTTGCCCTCTAAAAACGCCATGAT
Source organism: Eurypyga helias (assembly GCF_000690775.1). Classification (NCBI taxonomy): domain Eukaryota; kingdom Metazoa; phylum Chordata; class Aves; order Eurypygiformes; family Eurypygidae; genus Eurypyga; species Eurypyga helias. Next base: position 62,277 of record NW_010237077.1, read on the forward strand.
CCCAAGGTTTGCTTTTAGGGCTTCGGGGGGAAAACCGAGCAACCCCACCACGGCATCACCCTGCTGCCTCTCCCCGGATGCGCTCCCTCTGCTGCCAGCGGTGATGACCATCACTCACACCAACTCCAGCACTTTAGCAGGGAGGGAAGAGAAGGAAGCGTCCAGCAACCGTTGGCCTCACGAGGACAGGGCTGGTACGGACCCCTGCCAACACACCCGCCCCTGCCAAAGCACGGTGTTGGCCACACACAGCCGTGTCAGGGTGGTCCCTGCTGCTGGGGGCTCGAAGGCAACCGGTAGGCCAGGCGAGGGTCAGACTCCAGCCTCGGCAGGCCGTTCCCCCCCTTCCTCTTCCTCCTCCACACCGCCTGCAACCCAGGCCAGCTCTTGCGCTCTTCATGCTGCTCGGGAAGGCTCTGCAAAGCCTCTCTCTCCTGAGCAGCTCCCGTCTTGGCTGGCAGTCAGCCAGGAGTGTCTAATGGTGTCAGGTAGCAATTTCATTTTTAAAATGCTCTTATCAAAGATTTAAGGTGAAAGATAAGAAGCGCATACTAAATCATCATAAAGGAAACATTGTATAAGGCATAGTATTTTACAAATCAAAACAGTTATCAAAATGAAAAGGTATGAATATAAAAACAAATGGAGCCAGCGCTGAGAGAAGGGGAGGGAGCACACCAGATTCGGGAGACATTGATCAGATTTCAGGTTTTCTTGGCAAGTCTCAAAGCCTGCGAAGAACGGGAGCAGCAACGCTTTCACTGTCATTTTAAAACAGAAATAAAAGGCCAGGTACATTTAGATGTGAGCATGTACACACACACACACATCTATACACAAACACGCTCATTTATATGCCTTTTCATACAGATAGAACGATAAATATAGATACATATTTTTCATACCATTACCCATGGCTGTTGGGTGCTTTTATCAAAGTCATCTGACCTGGAAAGCATCTGTTGTTAATACCACTGTTTTATTATTTATCAAATCCATTTCTTCATAGAATGACTAATTTCATACCCACAGCTGCTCCCTCTTCCCGCCGCAGCTGCTCCTTCCCCAGGCAGCCAGGCAGGTTATCAGCCCACCTCCGTCTCCCACCACCGCGTGCCGCTTCCGAACCCTCCCGAACTGGGCTGGGTACGGAACTAGCACTCTGTGCTCCTGCCCTGCCAGGGGCAAAGCGAGATCAAGACAAACGGTCAGGAGAAAACCTGCACAGCATTGCTGGGAGGGGGGAATTGGGCTGCTGATTTGCAAGAAAACAAAGCCCACACTTCTGAGATCTGATTTTTTTTTTTGTTTTCCTGCAATTACATGGAGGAAAACAAAGTGGGTTTACTTTTTTACTGGCCTACTTTGTGGGTGACGAGGAACAGAACCGTGAGGATCTCGGCGGGCATTTGCTGTGGAAGGGCCAACGTGCCTGATGCCCGGCTGGTGCCCAAGGAACCTGCCCAGCGAGGTGCCTGCCTAGAGCCTGGGAGTTCTGCAAGGGTGCGGCGGCTCTGCCGACAGCCCGGCTCTGCAGCGGGATGGAGCGTGCTGGCAGGAGGGAAGCACGCCCTCCGCTCCAGGGGCAGCCTGGCATCCAGAGCGGAGATCTAAACGGAGGGAAGCGGCCTCGCAGAAACACAAATCGGCAAAAGCCAAACCTGCCTCTGAGATCTTTCAGTGATTGCAGCTCATCCGAACTTCCTGTGAGCTGACGGGGGAACACCGGCTGCTAACAACGATGCCTACAGCGTATTCTCTTGCCAGGCTTCTCCCTACAGATCCTGCCCTCATTTTGCACATGCTGTTGAACACGTGTGTTCACGTGTGACTCGTGCAACGGAAGAGGAGGGCGGTTTCCATCGCCGGAGCCTTGCTGCAACTAAAGCCAACCACACAACTCTCAGTGACCTACCTGGGGCTGGCACCAGCCCCACCAAGTGTAAATATGGAGAGATGCTGCTGTGGTCCAAGTGTTGGCAGGAACTGCAAGCAAGTCAGTTCACTGCCGCCCATCCCCACACCTTACTGACTTTGCTGGGTCGCTGCAGGGCTTAACTTACTACCTGCCTGCAAAGAGCCCGGAAATCACTCAAGGGAGGGCTGTGTAGGGGTAGCAGTATATGTTCACTCCTGGTCTGCTTCCAAAGCAGTGAAATGATGAAGCTGTTAGCATGAATAGGCATTTCAAAATGGAGAATAATCTGCAAATTATTACACTAGTTGAAGAAGGTACTCTTTCTGGTCCAGAAAACGCTCAATAAATTAAAAAGAAAAAACCCACAACCCAAACCTGCCAACTTGCAGTTTTCTGGAAGAAACTGGTTTTCAACTTACTTATTTTATTGGATCCAGCACAAAAACATGCCAGGTGTTCTTACTTCAGCTTATACACCCACGAACATAAAGAATAAGCAAAATCACTCCTTGCCAGCACATATTAATCAACCTAATTAAACAAATCTTCGGTCAAACCTTAGTGAATTGGGAAAACGGCCATGGAGCGCAGGTAAGAGGGCACTGGTGTGGAATGGCGCAGACCCTGTGCGCGCTCCATGCAACGCAGCCCAGCCCGAGTCACACTGCACGCCCCGGAGCCCCAACACAACTCTGGATCTCAAGGTACTGGGGGAGCGAGCTCAAGGGGTCTGGTCTGAAGGGAGGAAAAAAGGGCAAGATGAAACGGTGGAGAATCGTGTTTTTAAGAGATGTTTTGTTCTTCCCTTGCTGCTGGTGGGGAGGTAAAGACAGAGTTACAGAAATCAATCCTTGCCCTCTCAGCCAAGCAGAAGCCAGTAAAGCAAAGGGCAAAGCCAAGCTCAGGTACAGTCCAGCAATTGCTGTTGCTCCTTACGGACAAAACGTGAGCTGAACACAACGCTGTCACCTCACACCCTCAGAGCGAGTCAGGGCTCTCTGCCCTTCGCCTGCAGCTATTTGCCAGGGGCTCATCAAAGCCAATGGCTACACGACCATTTGCAGCAGTAAAATGTTTGCCCTTGCAGCTCCTATTTGTTCAACTCCCAGGGCAGGAACTTGGCTCTAACTGCAGTTCAGGGCTTCCAATTTTCTCCAATTTCTCTTTGCTGGGACTGCAGAGAACTGTGATGACCTGCACCTTCTCCCACGCTCAGAAGTCAGCAGGCTCTCCGGGAGCACTGAACACCCACAGAACCAAATCAGAGCTGGATCAGAGGAAACCAGGGAAAACCAGCAGGTTTTCTTGGCCCACTCTTCAAGAACGTTCTCAGCTGCGGAATCCTGGACAGTCTTCCATGCAAAACCACTGCCTGCACCAATGGCTGCTTCCTCCCACCCAGCCCTGCGAGCGCGAGACGGCTGCCGCAGGATGCTGGGCTCACGGGCACACCGAGATCCCCGGGCTAGAGCCATGACGCTGCCAGCTCTGCAGCCACCAAAAGCAGGCAGAAGAGGGTCAAGGGTGTGCAGTGGATGGAGCTGCAGATGGTCCGACAAAGGCAGCCCCCAGACAAAGCAGCCGGCGGGCGAGGGTGTGCAGGGGGGGAGTGGGGTAAAACGGTGGCTGGTGAAAGCTGGAGCTGGAGGGGAGGAAGGCTGGGCAGGATGCAACCTGAGACCAGACACTGTTACTGCAGCACACATTTTACACACCTAAGCTAGTAATTTTAACAGCTTCTAATTTGTTAATACAAGAGGATTGATTAGTTGGAAAGTATCCATGCAAGAGCTGTAAACCGTTAATTGCAGGGTAGCAATGTTTCCATTTACACACCCCATCGCCAAGCCCTCCTTCAGCAGCAGAGTCCCTCAGAGCTTTTGCCTGGCAAAAACAACCCCGGGAGCAATTTCTGCTGCCTGGGAACAGAGCAGGGCCTGGGGTCAGCTGCTTACTCCAGCACACCCACCCCGAACAGCAAGGCAGGACCTGTGCAGATGCACCCTGCAGCTTGGACCAGCATCGCCTCCTTAAGTGCCAACGCTGAAAAATAAATGCCCAGAAAACCAGAAGTGCAGCCAGGACGGGGAGGACAGCAGAAAAAGATGGCATGGCAGAGTCCACTTGAAACGCAGGCTCAGGAGGTAAAAGTCTCTTCCTTATGATACCAGCATTATCTGTGTAACCCACATTTCTGCTGAATCTCAAGAGTTTGGGGATAGGGATGTGTTATCTGTGTGTTTAAACAGATCACCAGGAGGTTTTACATATGACAACGACCTTGCAAAATTAAAGGCTTCAGCAGCATCCAGGTCCTGGGTGTGGGCAAGGCAGCAGCTGATGGGGGTGATTTACTCCGGGCACTGCACTGGGCACAGGAAGACAAACCAGCCCCTTTTCTGGGACACCAAACGGCTTTGGTTCACCGTTTCTCAGCCTCTCCAGGCTGCCAGGAATGTCCTCCTCACCTTCAGTATAAGTGTTCCATAAGCATTATTATCAAAACCAGCAGATATAAAGCACAGATATAAAAAATAAAAATAAAAGCACCCCCCGACTGCATATTTGAGAGGACTCGCCCAGTCTGCTCTCAGCAATCCACTGGTAAAAGAAAATAACGCACCAGGGAGTGAAAGCCGTGCAGCGTCTCTCAATATTTTCATATCACATTTTTGGGCACAGGCATGCTGTGAGTAGCTGCCTATTTTCTCAAGGTCACCACGCTGATTTTAATTCTGCTCATTGTATTAAGACTGCTCGTCTATGTAAATGTTGCATTTTGTTCTCCTCCTGTTTCTGGCCTTTCCTCAATTAACATTTTCAAACAGTCCCACAAGACTGGAAGCACTACCTGCACTTCGCTCCTGGGAAGCCAAAGGGGGTTTGGTTTCATCAGCTGAGTAGATTCATAAGTAAGAACTTATTCACGGCATTTAGGGCTTCTTTCCATTCACAGATCATCGGGATTTTTGCTAATTTATCTGTCACTCAAACCGGCCGCTCAGCAGTGACAATGAAGATGGCAGACTAAGGTCATATTAAAATGACCTCACCGTCTTCCCAACACAGCTTCAGCTAGGAAGATTACATTGCCTGGTTCTAACACAAGTGTGCATCCTGGCAGAGCTCAGCCACACCAACTTTCTGCAAGTGTAACAGAACTGTTATCATTATTTTAAAAGAAGTTCTTAAATATTTGCACAGCTCTTACGTTTCCTAAAGAACCTTTCAGCGATGAGGAAGGCTCTACTGACTTACTTTGCGCTCTCCAATATAACTATAGTCTACCTGCATGAAGTTATTGATACTGTTGAGTACTAAGGGAGTGGGAAGATTTTTCTTTTTAAGAAATGGCTGTTAACCACAGTTCTACGGGAAGGAAATGCTCAGTTTTCTGCTTGTGGTCCAGCCTATGTCTAGCCCTTAAGACTATGCAGATACCTTTCCCATCCAAGGCATCTGGATATGAGCCTCTGGTGATCTGCAAAACCATCATTTATTGCACCCTAGCAATTTCAGAATACTTAACTGGTATTTGAAACGCTATTTAATATCTTCTGTATACAGATACCACAGAAAATGCTAAATTTCCTCCTGCCCGCCTCTCTATCCTGCAGGTTTCATGGTCTGGCTGTGACCCTCCATCCTGCGGCTGTTTCCATCGTCCTGCAGCCGTTTCCATCGTGGCAATGAGAGCAGGACGTTGCCTCCTGCATTCCTTAGCGCCCACCCGAGAATGCCTGCCTTCACTTGCCCCCCTGGGAGAGGGTGTGGAGGGAGAGCGCTCAGCACCGAGCCTTTTGGTCAGCATCTCCTGTTACTACCTGTGTTAGGCTCATTGAAGGGACGATAAATTGCGAAGGTCAAAAAGGTCTGGCTGTGTTTAATTTCCTCTGGGGAGAGGGAATTAAACAATTTGTTTACACACGTTACAATACAAATGAGTTTTGCAAAGCTACTGTCCTTTACAATACAGTTTTAAAGTTGGTGTTTACCTTGAAATCTGATTGTGTAACCAGAGACTTTCAAACTAATTGCTAGGCTGTGTTTGCAACCTTTACTAGAGGTTGGCAGGAAATTTTTTTTTCCTTATAATTATTATTACATTTGTTTGTTAAACAAGAAAATAAAAATATCAGGCCATCTCCCAAGCGCTGCTGGCAAGCCGAGCCTCTCCTCTTCTTCAGAGAAAGCATTTGCAACATCTATTCCTTCGGCGCGACCCGGCCAGTACAGCTGTTTGCTCTTTCTCCTCCTCTGGATGTAATTTTCATTACTGGTATAAAATTAAGCAATAAGGTATGACAGACAGTACATAGCTGGGCAATTATGTCAAGCCTCAGGTGGCGTTACCCAGCATGAGGCTGGGGGCAGGATGACTGTAACCACCCGAGACGTTCAATAATCGCCTTGAAAAGCATGGCCAGGAGCCTTATTTGCTATTCTGAAACAGAATCCACCGGGACGCAAGGCTCACACTGGCTTGAATGCATTTATTTTTACACTTCACGTAAGGTGCCCTGATGCAGCAGCAATACGCGCTGGCCAGGAAATTAAAAGACAAGGGAGATGGATCCAAGAATTGGCAGCTTTTTGGTTTGTGTTTATTAGCACCGAAGCAGGGAGCAGCACCGTGCCTGTCAAGTTGGGGGCCACCAGCACGCCACTGAGCGAAGGCCACCACCCCAGCAGCGGCTGTCATCCCGGCCCAGGGGCAACGTTCATGGTCCCCACCACCCAACACAGCGACAGAGAAATTGACGCCAAATGGGAAAGTGGTGGGATGCGGCCACCCAGCCCTGAGAGCGGGGCTGATTCACAAGCCCCTTCCCCGTGCCCCATCTCACCAGCCACAGCCATCCCAGCTCCTACCATGGTTCCACCAGGGATGGAGGTGAACTCGTGACACAAAGAGGAGATGTGAATATCACTCTTCAGCACTGCAGACGTTAATGTGGTTTACGACATGAATATTTATAAGCGAGGATGTAATATTAAAAACATACACATATAAAATATTAATATGGCACATGTCACAGCTGCAATCTAAACAGATAGGTATGACTGATGGTATTACTGCTCAGCCATCACCACTTTCACTGATCGGTCTGCAAATGGTAAATAATATTAACTAATGAATCTTCACAGCTCTCGTGAAGTTTTGAAGCAAATATTTGCTTAAAAACCACTCTAAAAAAAACCCTGTCTGCAGCTCCTCCTCCCTCTGATCCTTGGTGCCTTTGGCAGAAGATAAACACCCTGTGTCCCTGTGCGTCGAGGGTGAAAGTCTCTCTCCATGTTGCAAACCCCAGGTCCCTGGGATGAATTTCACTGGCTAGGTAGCGGCGAGGCTGAGCTGAGCCAGTGCTTCCCTCAAAACAACTGCACTCTCTGGAGTCCCATTTATGAAGTGATACAACTGACAAGGGAACAAAAGCCCATCTCATCTAGGAAAGCAATAACAATAATACTGCCTCCATTTATATCGTATGTCACACTTTTCATCCAAAGCCCTTGAAGCACTTTATGCCCTAACAAAATGCCGCCAACCGTGTTTGCGGATGCTTTTCCAAAATCCTATGGGTCAAACCTGGCCAAAGAGAAGCTCTCCCTTTAGCCCCATCCCACTAAAAGCAAAACTATGTGAGCAGGCGAGAGGCTCCCCGCGAGCTGTCCTCAAAGCGCTCGGTACTATTGCCAGGCTGCTGCCAAGAAAAGCTATGCTGAGAATGACCAAATTAGGCAATTATTTCAATATATTTTAAATACTCTTTACTCAAAACTGCCTGGAGACATATTTTTAAATGCACATGACCTTGCCTTACTTGAGGGAGATGGTGATAAACAAATAATTACAGTAACTCTTAATTATATTTATATCTCATCTATAAAAATGTCAGTTATAACTTCAGAGGTCAACTACAAAACTGAGGTTTTGGCAGCCAGACAGAACACAAACGGCTATTTTCCTCCTAAGAAAAGCACCATCCTTTGCTGAGGCACAGACGATATCTCACTAACAGCATCACTCCTGTCTCCTCCAATAAACACAACCATTATGCCAACTGCTTCCACCTGGACAATTACTTTTATGCACTGAAATCTGCTGGACGGGGATGGCACAGACACAAATGCAGCCCTCCTCTTCCTCTTCAAGAGCGGAGCGCGTGGGAAGGACGCGGCAGCCCCCGCACTCCTGTGGGGTACGTGGGGCACAGGTGTCTCAGGCGAAATTCTGCAGTTTCAGATGAAGCCCAAAGCTCAGGCACGCCACTCTCCTCGCGGCTGCAGAGCCGCATCTCCGTGAGACAGCGGCTGCAGTGCCCCCCGAGGGTGCCGGCAGCCTCCGTGGGTCCGGATCGAGGGCATGGCGTGCAGCCCCTGGGCTCTGAGGGACTCGGGACAGCACCCGGGGAGCTGCTGGCTCAGCCCTGCTGCCCACGCTGAGCTGAAGGGATGCTCACCCACCGCCCAGCCCTCCCACGGGCAGGGGGTGCCAGCCGGCCCAGCCCCTGCCCGAGGCACCCTCCGTGCAGGCACGGGAGGGTTTGCAGTGGTGGCAAAAATCCAACTCTTTTTAAAGCTCTCTCTTTTGGAGATGTTTTAACCCCTAACACATCAGATATTGCTTGCATCACACAGACAGCATGCCTTTCTTTAATTCAGTTTAGTTTTAAGATTAAAGAAGTCCAAATCACATGCTGTCACTTCCCTCCTCTCCCCCCGCCATTCCTAACTGCGTGTGAGAGTTAACTGTTACGAAGGCATGACACTGACAACATACAGCATTGCATTCAATACCAGCAGTTACAGCTTGGGGGATTCAATCACTCAAAAATCTTTGTCTTTCTGCAAGTGGAAGACATGGCCGTGCCGTGCCGCGAGCCGTGAGCAGCTCCTGGAGCAGCCGCAAGCACGAAACAAGCACACGCTGGCCAAGGGCGTTAAGGCTGTGACCAAGAGCTTCCTCGCACAGTAACTAACCAATATGCCACCTTCCCTTGGCTCATCGTTACCTTCGTGCTTACCGCCCCAGAAGGAAAGGGGAGTTACCAGACAAACCTATCAGGAGACATTCCACCCCACTGCAATTTCCTTGCCACAAAACCTACTCAGCTTGGGATGGGCTGAGCCTGCTCCCACTCCCCTCAGTTCAGACACGTTGACCGAACCCTTTCTCCCCCCTGCAAAGCAGCCCGCTCCTTCCGGCGCTGTGCTCTCAGCTCTGCTGGGTTCCACAAACAGACCGCTGGCTGCCGGGCTTTGGGGACTGCCCAGCGCGGGCAAAGCACAAGGGCACAGCAGCCGCCCCGTCCAGCTCCGGCTGTTCCACGTGCTTGGCAGCAAATTAGTATGCTTCCTGGAGCTCCCTTCCATAACAAAGTTAGAAGGACATCATCATCTTGCCAGGCTCCCTCCAACCTCGAAGATCAATAACTAATGTTGAACAGATTTTATCTGCACTTTGCAAGGGTAACAAAATAACACCACCCTCTTTTTTTTATCTTTCCAATTACTAAATCCTTTCAAGATCGACCCAGTAATTTTCAGCTGTATGAAATTTTAGGCAGTGAAGAAAGTGATCTTCCAGCGTGTTTGGAGAACTTGGGTGTGCAGCTTTGCTCCCTGGACAGAAGTGCAAAAGTACAGTAGAGGGCACAGAAACAGGATTACCAGCCATTTCTTTCTCAAAAGAAACAGCATCTTAGCCAAGCGGACCCAGAGAGATTCGCCTTCTAAGTGCTCGTTCACTGCGTGCCCGCTATCACAACTAAGTGTCCAAGCTAGGAGAACCCTTCCAAGAAGACATGGCATCCCAGTGAAGCTAGAGATTGTTTTACCTACAGTACTCCAAAAATTAACCACTCCTTCAATTAAATACTCATGGATTTTGTAGCCAGCCATTACAGGCTGACAGACAGGCACAAAATACAACAACTTTGAGTCTTATTTTCCTTAGAGAACATCCAGGAATAGTTGGACATCAAAAACAAAGACAGACACCAGCAGAGGCAACAACATGGTTAGCCTGATGACATTTTTGATGCCATAAAGGTTATGTGCTCCATCGGCAAGGCATTAAGTTCTGCTTTGGGTGGGGTTTTCAAGCCTTCCTAAGGTATTAATAAAACTTTCACAAGAGCAGCTTTGAAAATCCCTCTTACTGCCTCTGGGTAAATTTGTGTAGTCCCCCTGACTAATCGATGCTGGCCCGGTGCCGCGTGCGCAGGCGACTTACACACTACTGGGATACGCACACACAAGTAACACACGCATGCCGGAATCACGCCAACAAATACTCTGCTTGCTTGCAAGGAAATCTATCTGGCCTCCCAGCAGTAGGGAGTGAATTTTAATTCTCCCCCTTCCCCTTCCCTACGTTGATTACTCTAGGCACAGACTAACTACAGTAAACCACAACAGATATTTTATCTGCCATTTCTCTTTGCCTTGGCTAATTTGAAGTTACAGATTGCAACCCGCTAGTGGATTTAAGAATTGCCATTAACACAGTTGCTGCACACTACTGCATTTTAAATGTGTTTCCAACACAATCACAGTGTCACAATTTGTAAAATCTGGGTGATTCTATAGACGGTCGATGCAGCAGAACTCGCTTCATCACTACAGCCCACTAGCCACTTAATTAGCCTGATTGGTGGCAGTTACCTGTACAGAGAAGGAAAAATGTCAGCAAAGCCTGGATAGCTCAAGGGTGAAGATGAAGATGACTCTTTACTCTGCCTTTTACACTTGTTTCTTCCTTCCACCTGTACTTGGCAGAGGTAAAGATCCAGAGCTCAGACTTTCATGCCCCCCTGGCAGCTGCTCCAGCCACAGCTGCACAGCCCCTTGGCCCCAGGACGCTTTACCCGTTCCAGGAATTTTGGCTAATCCCAGCGAATAAGCAGCATTGTCCTTCACCCAGTGAAAGGGTAAGCCTGTTCCCCGGGATACAGCCTCACAAACAGAGCCGACCCTTCCGGGTGCCAGAGAACTCCCTTGTTTGCCAGGTGAGGGGAGGGTCCAGCCCACCCTGCCCCATGGCTGGCACAAGGAAGTGGGACAGACCCGGGTCCAGAGCCCGACTGCCGCGGAGCATACAGGAGGTGCAGGTAACATCACCTCCACCTAGTGACATTTAGAGTCTGCTTGTCATCCTTTTGGACTCTTAGTTCCTTCCCTTTAGATCCCAGCTAGGAGCTTACACAAGGATGCTGATGCCACGTGAAATGTTATGGCTTGCATGTAGAGAAAACAAGCCATTAAAAAAAATAACCAATGAAACAAATTCATGCAATTCCTAAAGAAGAAAAGGAAGACTTGTTGCCTCCTGTCTTCAACACACACACTGTGGGGAAAAAGCCCTTTGTAGAAAACCCAAAAGGTTTCATGGCAGCCAAGGTAGCCCCTTACACCTGCAGCCCTCAAACTTCATCTATTACAGACCTTTTCTCCACATCAGAGGGTGGGAAGGTGCTTTTGAAAGAGGGATCCATCCTCTGGGGCTTATCGCTCAATAGCAGGGCTCCCCAGCACGCTATTCCAGCTTCCCCTGAGAGCCCAGAAAAGCTGAACCAGAGCTGCTAGAGCAGAGCTCAGCACTAGCCCAGCACAAACACCACCACTTCCTGGTGCCCTCACGCCCCGAAAAGTGCTTACGGCAGCAGTGCCACCAGCGGGGGACGAAGGAGGGATCACCTTGAGCTACGTGGGGAAGAGATGAGCATCTCGCTTGCAGGAAACAAAGGAAGGACCAAGGTACCACTGCTCTATTTTCAATGTCCCCACAGAGTCTCCTGCTGACACTGGCAGTGGAGCACAGTCCAGGCAGGCACAAGCTGTTGAAGAGACCAGCAGTGTGTTTGGTGGGCAGGAACAGAGCTTGCCGTAGGCACAGCCGAGAGCCTCAGTGGGAACAAAACCCCAGGATTTGGAATATTTCAGCAAATGGAGACTTTCTGCCCTGTCTCTGGAGCAGAGCCCTTATCTGGGGATGAGGCAGCTGCTGGGCTCACCTGGCCCTGCCGCTGGGCTGCAGCTGTGCTGCAGGACAGGCAGACACCCCCCAGGACAAGCTGCCCCTTGTGCCTCCTGTGCCCTTGGTGAGGGGTGGCACAGACCTACTCTGCGAAAGCCTGGAAAGGACAGGGCACGGAGATGAACGTCAGGATGCACTGCTAGCCTACCCCTTGCAGCCACATAAACCTGCCACATTAACCAACAGTTAAGGTCAAGGGAGGGGATTCTCCCTCTCTGCTCTGCTCTCGTGAGACCCCACCTGGAGTGCTGCGTCCAGCTCTGGGATCCCCAAGAGCTGTTGGAGCGAGTCCAGAGGAGGCCACGAAGGTGCTCAGAGGGCTGGAGCACCTCTACCATGATGAAAGGCTGAGAGAGTTGGGCTTGTTCAGCCTGGAGAAGAGAAGACTCCGGGGAGACCTTATTGCAGCCTTCCAGTACCTGAAGGGGCTACAAGGAAGCTGGGGGGGACCTTTTACAAGGGCCTGTAGTGACAGGACAAGGGGAAACGGGTTTAAATTGAAAGTGGGGAGGTTTAAATTAGATACCAGGAAGAAGTTCTTCCCAGAGAAGGTGGGGAGGCACTGGGACAGGTTGCCCAGAGAAGCTGTGGATGCCCCATCCCTGGAAGTGTCCAAGGCCAGGCTGGATGGG
>NW_010237077.1:74920-89672 GCF_000690775.1 Eurypyga helias
GGCTTGAAGTTCCCTCCCAGCCCAAACCATTCTCTGATTCTATGAACAACTGAGAAGAATAGAACAAGGAATACAAACAGAAGCAGGCAAAAGACTCACTAAAACACATTCACAGGGGCCAAATCTGCCAAGTACGTGTCTTGCTGGGACCAGAGGCCCCCAGTACTCCTTAAGCCCAGCTGCCAGGAGACCGCGTCACAACGGGGACGTTGATCCCTTCTGCCCAGCACAAAAGCACCACATAACATAGCTCTTAAATGCAACAAATGACATGCCAAGATCCTGAATGGGAAAGGGTATTTATGGCCACTTCAAGGGTGGTTGCAAAAAGAGGGGTGGAAAATTCTATGGATATAAAAGGAAGTTGTCAGGGGTTGAACCTTCCAAACAACACAGAAGTTTTGAACACTTGGTTCCTGTTACCAAGCTGATGGGCCTTGGCTGTTCACATGCCTTCCTTGGCTCTGAAGAGCTTATCTTTCCAAGCAAGTCTTGTGCTTGCTGCTGCTGATTTTCCAGGGTACTACACTCACTGACTTGAGAGAGGGATCAGTGCCTGGGACAGAACTGCTGGAGGGAGGGAATGCTATCCCAGAGGTTTGCCTGACTCACCCAGCCATCCATACATACTAACTTGCTTGTTAAGGCAAGTATCAGAGCAGTGAATAATTCAGACAGTGCTGGGAGGTCAGGTCTTCTGGCCCTGCCACAGAGATGAAGACGAGCCAGCAGTGGCTGGGCACTCTGGGCTGCTCCCCTCTCCCTTCCAAGGGATCCCATCACCGTCTGGCCATGCGCAGGCTCCTTTACACCCTCTGGCAGCCTCCCTAAACAACCGGGCTACGTATTCCACTCCAAGCAGCCGACACATTCGTGGCTGAGACAATGACCATATCAGTCAGGAGAGCCCCCCCAAAGAAGCTGGAGCGCAAAGGCCAAATGACAAACCTTGGGGCTATACATCCATGCCGTCGTACGGGGGCAGGAGCCACAAGCCGCACCGGCTTCCTGCACTGTCTCCAAACACATGCCGTGGTCAAGCAGGGAGACAGGTGCCATAAAATCAATCTTGTTCAGAGAGAAGGGGAGAGGGTCACGGAGCCAGTCCCCAGTGCAGTTTCTGGTGTTATTGTGAGAGTCCAGGTACATTTACCCCCTCCCAGCTGAACGGAGCGGCTGTCAGGCTGCTCTCTGCCTAGAGCTCTGCAGCGATAACGTGAATCACTCATTGAGAGACAGAGGAGCATCATTTATTTCCACTGAAAGGAATGGCCATAACACTGAAAATAATCCTCAGCTCGTTTTCACAGAACTGTACAAGCAGTGATGAAACCCTGGCTCTCTTGTGAAATATGTGGAGGGAAATTCCTCTTCTGGAGATCCTGCTTATTCTGAGCTACCATTACTAGAGGACAAGTAGTCCTCAGCTTCAGAACTCCAGCGTGCTTGAAACCAGCAGAGGGGTTTAGCACCTTCATTTCTTGGTGTCTCAGCTTAACTGGCCTTAGGCCCAGCTTAATCCAATGCTAGCCACCTTGGTACAAACCTGCTGCTTCCCTGCAGCCTCACTGCATGCAGCTCCCTGGGCTTTACCTCCAGGGATCCTCCCCAAGATAAGGCATTAGACTGACCAGAAAAGTCATCTTTAATAAGAAAATCTGCATGACACACCAAACAGCCCTTCCTCTGCAAAACCTGCAGGACAGAGGGATTTGGCACCACTGAATTCAGCCACCAGGTCATGGTGCTGACACTGGTTTTCGGCTGTGCTCACCATGCAGAAGCTGTCACAACACGTGATGTCTGAGCTGCCGTTCTCTCTTACCTCTATGCCTGTTGGTCGTCTTGTCAAACATAAGCATGGCGTCCTCTACCTGCAAGAGAGAAGAGGGGAGATGCAGGCTTTAGCACACTGGCTGCACGCTTCCCACAGGCACAGCAGACAAACCGGGAAGGGGAGACAAAGGCAGGGGCAGCCCCAGCTCAGGTACAAGGGGTGTATCAGATCTTGCTGTTGCTCAGTCAGCTTTTCCTTTTGGAAATCTGTTGCTTTCCACCCACATCCTAGCTGACGTTTCATCCTAAAGCAGAAAAGCAAACAGTAGAAGTTCGGTTGCCCTAAAAGGCCAAATATCTAAGCAGCTCTTCCACCGCTCATTCGACCCTGGCTGTGCCTCATCTCAGCCTTTTTTCCTTTTGTAGGGAGATAAGGAAGGGCCAAGAGAGGAATCATGGATGCAAATGAAGCCCATGACTTCTCCACATCAGAGTCACTGCCTTGGCTGAGAATGAGGAGGTTACAAGAAGTATGAGCAGGGTAAAATCTGGTCAGCCAAGAAAGGTATTCAGAGGTTTTCAAAGGCCTTTTGAAAAGCTAGAGGAAAGAGGGGAGAGGGAGGAGGGAGAAAGTTTAATTCGCATCAGGCTTGGCATTTCCACTTCAGAAGAGAGATGACTGATCAAACATACTGAAGTGCAACCAAAGTGCTTTCAACTTTCATTACTATTTGCATGATTTATTCCACCTCCATTTAATCCGTGCAGCCACACCTAAAATTTTACACTTATTTTAGAAGGATGTCGTGTTGGGGTTTGTTTTCCAGCATTACCGCATCTTAAACTCTTGCTCAGAGGCTGCAGGAGCTGGAGCAGGTCAGTCCTGCATGCTGCAGGAAAGCTCTGGGCAATCTTTTGGAAAAGAAATTAGAGACTCGCTATTCCCCATTTTACACTAGGGGCTGATGAAAACCTGTATCACCGCTAAATTGCAGAAGACGTTGGGGGAAGGGAGAAGATCTTTAAAGAAAAGGTTTGATTCTTTAAAGGACTCCAATGGCTATCTGAGGGAGTGGGTTTTGGGGTGGGTTTTTTTGTTTGGGATTTTTCCCCCCAGTAGTTTTTATGCTAATGCCAGAATATAAGAACATGGAAGTCTATAAATAATTTATTTTAGGGAAAGTGATATATTTACAATGCAGTTACATGCTCTCTTCACCTTACACAGCCACCAAAGGGCCCACCTTTCACCCCCACTGCCGGTTGCCGCTCCTGGGCTGACCCCTTCCTTTCTGCCAACATGTCTGCACAGCAGGCCAAGCCAGGGAACCGCTCCGTGTGGAAATGAACCGCGCTTTCTCTTCCACGCAAGCTGGAAGCCAGATCAGTGTCCCAGCACGGCCAACTGAACGCCTGCGCTGACACAAGGCACGGGCTGCTGCAGAGGGCAGAGAAGTGGCACCTCAGGTGAAGGTGGGACCACTTTGGGTAGCTGTGCCAGCTTCTGCTGCCTTAACGTGATCCTGGAACCACAGCAGGATTTGAAGGCTTCCACCTGGACAAAATCCATGGTTCAGGGAGTATAGTTTGACTGTAGTCCTCTTATGCAGGGGAACACACATCCATCGAACTTCTGTGCAGAGTTACAGTCTCGGTCTTACCCAGGGAGAGATGTTTTTTGGGAAGGTGGTAAAAACACAGCTTGAACCTTTCCTAACTATGGGACTGAAATGTGTTCCAGGAGATAGTAAAAAAAAATACAGTGAAGTAAAACCTTACATGATATCTAAAGTCATCTTAAAACCCGCCTCTGGTTAACTTGTTCTTAACTTTTTCGGCTGAGATGGTTTGCAGAATGTGTTAGCAATGGCCTGGGATGGTGGAGAACAGCATGCCTCCTTGATACCCATCTTGAATAAGACCTAAAGATGCTGATGCACTGAAAAACCCAAACCACAATAAGCACAGAGCCATTTGTCCTGCTGTCTTGCTTCACTCCAAAGAAGAAAACTCACAAGTATGAGCAATACCAGGAGGCAGATAAGGACAGGGATGCCCTTCACCCTACCACCACAGCTTATCTCTGCTCCAGGGTTATGTTTGCACAGCAATCTTTATTTTTCATTCTCACAGGTCTTGGCCTCACTGGAACGAAAAATTACACGTTGCATCTAACGCTGATTCCCAGAGCATCGTGTCTTCCGCTGCCTCGGTCCCCGTGAGCGTGCCGACCACCCTTTTGCCCCCACACCAATCACTGCTGCAGAAGTTTTAATGTCCAACTCTTCCCATGGAAACCTTTCTGCCTCAAACGCCGTAGCAGAGCCCAGAGGTCTGGGACACACTGCGGCACCGATCCCACCAGCCCAGGGAGGTCCTCTGCCCCCCGACCAGGCGGCTGCAGGCTCTCCTGGCTGGACCCACACTGAGACGGCTGTCATTTACAAATGACAACTCCTCCTGCAAGGACATTACCGAGGACTTTAACAAGGCTGCTTGTATTGCTGTCAAGGGGAGAAGAGAGAGACATCAGGTGAGGCACAAGAGGACTTGAGCTTTGCTTTAGCGTGGCCATAGCTCAGCCCAAGCCCCACAGCAGACTGAAGCCTGAGCTGCAGGGTGCAAACCCTCTCCCGGGCTCAGTTGTGGCCAGCAGCAGCACCATGGGGCTGAGCCTCCTGGGAAGCCTCATCCTGCTCCTCCAAGTGCCAGCGTGACAGAGAAGGGACAGGTCCTGGCACGGGAGGGTGTGCGGGGGTCTGGGTACTGCTCCTGCTCATACTGGGGATGTGCCATTTCACTCACCTCTCCCACCTGTACAACGCGACACATCCTCTCACCCAGCAGACACACGTCCTCTGGGCAAACAACGTTTGGTGCCATGTGTACCAAGGCCCCCGTTTCACTGGAATGATGATCTTGGCAGAGATCTTTTTAATGCAAATAAATCCTTATTAGCAGTAATAAATGCAGCCTGCATGAGCTAATCCAGGCGATTTCCATCGTGCTGGCAGGGGACCCAAGGAGCACAGATAGCCTGGAGGTGGGTGCTGCATCCCTCCAAGCACCAGTACCTACTCCTGGGACCAGAACTGGACACACAGGAACCTATGAAAGGGTCAGCCCTGTTCAAATCCGAAATCACTGGGTCAAATCTGAGAACCTGCAAGGAGGGAAGCGGCTCTGCAGCCGAGTTTCAGATGTGGACCAAGCTTGCCTTTAAGTAAAAATAATCAGTGGGGTGTTCTGTAAGCCAGCTGGTGCCCTTTCAACAATGTCTAATTGGTTATCTTTTCTGTTTTCTAAGGTCAGAACATTTTATCTCCGTCTCTGCCCTTTCTGCGTTTACCCCACCCTGCGTTATTTTTTAGGGCAGCCATTGTAACAGAAGAATAGCCTCTTTCCTCCATAGTCCGGTGACACAATGAGACTTCTTGAAACCTCCTGAATAGATAAAGTGCAATGGCAAAAGGAAAATTCTATTAACGCTTTGCAAAATAAAACATCTGAGAGCTGGTTAGACAAGCAAGAGAAGAAAATCAATATGGAGAGGGCAGAGTGCTTAGAAAAACTTTTCACCAGTTGCAAAAAGGTGGTGAGGGTATGGGAGGGAGGGGGAGAAAGAAACTTATTAATTCAGAAAACCCATCAATGGTATGGAAATCTGGCAGAACAGCAAGAACTGAAACTAGAAGAATTTGAATATACAAAGGGCTGAATAGAATGAGAAAACCACACTGCCTCACACACAGAGCCTGTTTCTCACGGTTCTCTGTGAATCAAACACAAGCAGCTTGTTCAAGTTTTCGTCAAGGAGAAATAAGGGACACAGTCAAGGTAACCGGCAGTAAACCCTGTAGTAAGCAAATTGATCCCTATTTCAGAGGAAGGAAAAAAAACCAACCCAACAACCCTCAGATGAAACTCCAGCAGATTCAGGAGCTGCAACTGCTCAAAGTTAACCCCTTCCTCCCACCAAAGGCGCTCTTGCTGGCCCAGTATTTTAAAGATGCTTGAACAGCCAGTGTTCAGGTCACAACTCAAAGCATGCAGCTGGCACCTTGCTTACAAAAGAGAAGTTTTCTCTGGGGACAGAAACGGGACTGGAAGATGCCATCGCCACCTCCATTGGCTGGGGTCACTGATCACCCACGGCCAGCTGGACCCTGGGACCAGCGACGAAAGTGGCCTCCTGTAAGCATGATCTCTGGGCACAGGGGAAAGTACACCCCAGCAGAGAGCTGAATTTCCCCCGTACAGGCAAGATGCTGTACCACCAAGCAGAGGGCCAAATCCCACCCAACGCACTCAGAAAACTCCTCACAATCCAAAAACTCCTCTCTCTTCAGATGCAGCATGGCTCAATATGGAGGCTAAAAGGAGCTGACTAATTTGAACTAGTTATTGGCCTCAAATGAGAGCGTATTCCAAAATTAACGCAGTCTTAGCACTTAAAGTAAATTAAAAAAAAAAAGGTAGACACTTACCGGATAATACCAGTTACAAATGGATACTTAAGCCCCACAGACTTCTCCTCTGTCCCAGCATACCCCATCTATCCAATTTAGACCCAGTTTCTTATATAGAGCCTAACTAATGGGCTCTAGTTTATTTAACATTTTTTTCAGTCCATTTGGGGCTCTGAGAAAAGGAAGGGCTACACCACTTCTTTAATCACTGCCTGGAAGGAGGAATAGGGGAGAATAGGAGGAAAGAAAAAAACCTGGAAGAGCCAAAGGCTTTAATAATCCCAATAGTTCCCAGGGTTATTTAAAATATGCCCAACCAGTTCACAAAAGGCTCCACACAGATTAATGTATTTGATTTTCTTCCACTTTAATGGAGGCATACATTTAAAGCAACAAAACCAGGGTGACCTAAATAAAATGACTATTAATTGTACTCAGAAAGGCTCTGAATCTAATGCAACTGACCTAGCCCAGCACAAGAACACACAATATTCTCCATTCATTCCTCCCACTTCCCTCTCGGTGATTTTCAACTCCTCTCTTTTCTGCGGGGCAGTCCTGAGCCGTCAGCGATGATCAAACCGCCACCAGCCCATCACCGCTCACACCTTAATGAACAGGCCGAGTCCTCTGCAAAGACCTGCAGCAACTCATCCAGCTCCTGGAGGATGGTGCTCCAGAAACAGGAGCACAGAGCTGCCGCCAGAAGGTGAGATGACCAAAGCAGGATGTTTTCTGAAAATTTCATGCCTCATCTTTTATTTCTACAACCATGTCTTGTCTGTACAGACCGGCAAAACCAAGAGGGGGTCCACGTACAGGCAGCTTGTAAAGCCAAAGTCCATTACAAGGTGCCTGCACGCGCACGGAGTAACAACAGCCGCTATTTCACAACTCCAAGTTCTTTGGTTTCCATCTGAATCAAGTTTACTCACTGAGTAAACCTCCATGGGGAAACCACTCCATTAAGTAAATTCCTCCATTGGGAAACTACTGTACCAGATGGACACACAACAGTCTTTATGCCTCACACTCCTCATCCAACCCAGGAAAGTTTGTCCTGATCCACAACCTGAGCTTCTGACACGTCCAGAGCAGGCTGAGATGCTCCTGCCTTCTCCCCAAGCATCCCCCACCAGGGAGGAAGGGGCTGTTTGATTCCAACAGTCCCGAGCAGATTTGGTGCTACATTCTCCATCCTTTCAAGGTAAAGAAGAATTAGGACAAACAAATGAAATCACACGCTGTAACGGAACACTGTGGCAGTTCTCTCTGGGTCCTGACAGAAAAGCCATTGCAGGAGGATGACATTCAGCTACTCACAACTGGGCTGTTTCTACCCCTGCCAGCCCCTGACTCGTAAACTTTACAGGTCTATCGCTTCTCCTGCTCTCCCAAGAAAAGCGTGCTGGATATTCTGGTCTAATTCCTCAAATTATTTATACGCACTGCACAACTCCTCCAATATCCTTCCTTTCTGAAATAGAAAAACCTCTTAGCTGCTGGTAAACTGTCAGGTGCTATTATTTTAAGCGTGCAAGTGAAATGTAAGCGCCAGCAGCGTGCTCCGGCGGATTTACCACCTCCCCCCACATAAATTAAGACAAATGCATATCGCCTGCCAGACAGTTAAAAAAGCCGGTTCCCCCACACCAGGCCTCTGGGTTTGATTACAATGGAATTAAACAAAGAAACAAATAATTTAACCTTTTCCTCTCGTTCTGTCAAGCATTCCTCCCTCCTCCCAACACGGCTCCTGCCTGAAGGCACCCTCACCCATCGCCCAGGTGCCTTGGCTGCAAGGCTGGGTCCCTCCCCGCCCCAGCCAGCCACCCGACGTCCCAGCACCGCTAACCGCACCGGCCCGACGGCTCTGACCCAGAGACTGGCTGGTCCCTGACCCACCACACTCAAGGGCTCTGCTCCGGGGCTCACCCCGATGGCCGCTGTCTCGGCCAACGCACCCAGAAGCAAAGCAGAGACCTCCAGGGCCGAAAGCACCAGCCACAGCAGCCTCGGCAGGGAGCCCCGGCCTCCTGGCTGCGTGGTGGGAGAGTCACATCCTCTGTGGATGAGGCACAGCGTGTGTAGTGTCCCCGGGGGGCTGAGACACACCGTGAGGTCTCTCACTGAGCTCCCTCCCAGTGCTCTGCAGTGACAACTTACCAACCAAGGACTGACATATTATGCACCATGATAATAATCAATGCCATACTGTGCAAGAACGAATTCCAATGCTAGCAATTTCCACCCCCCCAGCAGTCAAGTCTTTAAAAAGTCTTCTTCAGCAATTGTAGCTAATAAAACTACAATTTTATTCAACACACACATATCATTGTAACTAATTTTGCTCCATCAGGTCTGAAATTAAAACAGTCATTCAATCACGTTAATCTCAGGGCTTGCTCACCAGCCGTGACATGGCAAAGAGCATCCCAATTGACAAAAATCACAGTGGCTACTCTTGGACTTCAAAATGCTCCTGCAAAACACCGACACGTTACTCGATGCTTACCCTATCAAGGGGGATGTAAGAATGACTAATGCTTTCCAGAAAAAACAGCTTTCCACAGCAGGATAAATAAAGATGACTCCAAAGACAATTTTTCATGAATTCCTTCTCTGGCATTAATAATATGAAGCACTGGTGAAAGCAAGGCTCTTTGCCACGCTCAAATCAAGTCATGAACTGTATGAGGACCCTGGGAGTTTTCCTTTGATAGGCTCTCTTGGCTGAGAACTTCCCTTGTCCCCAGCAGATTTCCAGCACACATTAGCCAACGCCATTGACAGGGAAGACAAGTTTCTTGCAAAAAAACCCAAAACCCCACCAAACATACAACTCAAACATAATGACAGCTCTTTCTTCAGCATCAGGGCTTGCTGTGCCACTACAAGACAGCAGCAGAGCAGCAGTGAAAAGAAGAAGGAAGAGAAGCAAGGTAGGTGTCTGTAAGATGGTGTAACGTCAGCTTGGGTTGGTAACGGCTGCCAGCCATTGTATAAACTCCCAGGGAAATTTCTCCAAAAATACCTATGCGGCCAGGACCCAGAGAGAGGCACAGGGGTCCCTGCAAGAACAAAGGATGTAGAGCAAACCACTCCAGGACCAACTCATCATTCATCCGGGCATGGGCATCTATTTGGTCCTGACAAGGTGGCCCTGGTCCCCCAGTTACCTGTAACATTGAGTGCTTGCAGAGATGCCTTTCACAATGGCAATCAAGCTGAGGACAACAGCGACACAGCCAGCCAAGCAAGACCACCGTAGAGCTGCCCTCTCCTTTGCTGCAGGGCATGTGTGTTTGCTATGGAGACAGAATGGCCTGCCTCCGTCAGAGCAAAGCAAGCCTTGGGCTGGGTCTGATCTCTGCAATCAGTCCTGCAGCCAGGTCTAATTGCCCAGAACAATTTATGCCTGCCAGTGCACAGGCAGCTGTCCCCTGGGTCTCCTTAGCTTGACGGGAAAATAGGTTCCAGTGCTGCATTTCTGAAATGGAATAAGAGAGTTGGAGGAGCTGACACCGAGACCATGTCTCGGAGAGCTTGCAGGAGCCAGCGAAACATCCCCGATCCTCCTGCCCTACTCCCAGACCAGCAGTGCTGCAGCTAACAAACATTCAGTTGCAGCTCAGTGCTCTGAGA
The DNA here is from genome assembly GCF_000690775.1 of Eurypyga helias. Classification (NCBI taxonomy): domain Eukaryota; kingdom Metazoa; phylum Chordata; class Aves; order Eurypygiformes; family Eurypygidae; genus Eurypyga; species Eurypyga helias. Next base: position 84,811 of record NW_010237077.1, read on the forward strand.
TGCCAAGGGAAAAGGGTACAAGTGGTACACACGACCACCCTGCAGTGAGAACCTGAGTCCACTCCACATGGCCACTAGCAACACACATAACCCCCAAAAGATGGGCTAACAACAACTTTCTAGATGCTGTGCTACTTACAGCCTTGCACTGATGGAGATTTGCACTGACAAACCAAAATTTCAGCGCAGAAGAGCAGCAGAGATGTGGCACTGCCCAGTGCCCAAACGCTCCTGGCCTCGGTGGCCTCTGGGGACAGCCACAGGTCCGACAGTACCATCATTCAGGACCTCATGCGTGCCTGAAATATCTCTGGATGGAAACAGATGACAGATGCCACACAAGGAAAGCAAGAGCTGCCACAAGGACCCTTTTTGTATCCACCAGTGTAACACAGACACTGCCCTGGCCACAATGGCATTTTACTCTTAATTATCCCCAGGACACACCAGTGAGGCAGGGACACAGCACTACCTCTGCCGCTGGACAGGGAGACAGACACACCTTTGCTGAGCACTGAATCACCTGCAGCCAAGCCGGTCCCATGGCCTGTCCGGTGCCCCAGCACCACTGAGCACAGCTGCTCTGCGCCAACAGAGGCCACTGCCCACGTTTGGCCAGCTAAAACCAGTCCTGCACTGGTGGGTTTTTGCCCGTGGATGGGATTCAAGGTAAGGATGACCCAAGCTGCAGTTGCAGCCAGCTCTGCAGCTTGGGGTGTCCCTGGAGAGCTGCTGCAGAGGACGGGGACGTGAGGGACAGCAGTGGGAGGACCGCACGCTCCTGGGGACATGTCTCTTGTGGCAGAGCTGCTCCCCCCTCACCTCTCCAGTGTTTCAGGCGTCTACTGCCACAGACCATCACATCCCTCTCCTAGACAAGCCACTTTCTTTAAAAACAGCTAACCTAACAAAGGACAGAAAACAGACATCCATACTTGTTTCTGGAAGCAGGCTGATCTAATGTCACATGATACACATGTTTACACAAAACTGTAGCATTTGGTTAACAACATGTATGTGTGAATTAGCAGTGTCTCCATCCCTGCTGTAACAAAACCCCAATCTACATTTCTGCCAGAAATGGGTGCCACAGATACTACTTCTGTGATCAAAGTTGGTCTGTGTTACAGTATGAGACAGGGAGCGATTGAGAACTTCAAAAATGTGTGTCAACAGCTAAAAGCACTTCAGTATGCATTAAAAGGCAAGAGGAGGAGCATATTCTGACCTGGTTCAATCTGAAGGCAGTGTGAAATCGCAGAGCTCCTGCTGCTGCCCTTCGCCGGAGTGGCTAGAACAGAACCTAGTTCAAAACATCTGCTGGAGAGCCTCCAAACTCTCTTACAAACATTTAATTCACCCTGCCTCAAAACATCTTTGTGTTTTACCCATCTAATAGACAAGGAAGAGGGTGGGACTAGAAGGAAAATTAATCTGCAGGCATTTTTAGTGACCCCAGAGCCAACCAGCATCCTAAAAGCCTTTGCCTTTGGTTCCCTGCCGGCATCAGATCTATCTCCCAAATGCATTCCTGTCTGTCTATTTATTCAAGGCATTCTGTCTCCCTGTACACGTACACATACATATGCACACATCACACATCATCTTCTACAAAATTCCCCAGCAACTGAGTAACTTTTGACAAGTGTTTTCTTGCGAGACCCACAAACCAATGAAGAACCTAAGCTCCATCCATCCTGCTCCAGCCCTGTGCCCTCACTAACTGCCTGAAGGAGTTATCACCAGATAAAAACACAAGAGAAACACACACAAACTGTACTTTTCAATGCACATGCAGCAATTTTGAAACATTCCTTTTGGCACTCGCGCAGGAGCCATTAGGGTTTACATGTCTAAGCTTCTGCTGCCGAAACGTAAGAGAACTTTTGCTCTTTCGAAAGCAAACGCTGCGAGCTCCGTGCAAGCACATCGCTCGACCAGAACCTTAAATCTATCAAACATCACCAGAGTCATGGCAGAACTACAAGAGCCGACAATGCTAAGGCTCATCTCAGCTCCTCTACCCCCTCCAGGGCTCTCAGGCAGAGTCTCCCCATCCAGCTAAGCACCCTGAGAGGTGCCGCGGGGCAGGGAAGGGGCTGTTCTCCTCCACGCTGGCAGCACGAGGCCGTGCCACCACGGGGGCACTGGGGGAACATTGCTCCTTCAGCATTTCAGCAAGCCAGGTACAAGGCAGTTTGTGATTTTACTTTCACGGAACATTAGCTGCCGTCAGCAGAAATAATTCTTCCTCCCTTCACAGTGCTCGTTTGCATATTAGCCCTGCAAAGTTGCAATCTGTTTTCTTTTCCAAACAATACATCAGAGGTGCTGCCTGTTGGGCCTGGCCGGCACAAATTTTGGAAACGACAAGACTGTGACAACTCCAGCCAGAGGACAGGCAGCTCCTGGGGCACACGCACGTGACACATGGACAGCCACCGTGTATCCCCCTTTCTCCCCTGATGGGCTTTAGCTATACTGAGCAATACCACTGTCTAGAAAGCCAACACATTTAAACATTTGTCCTCCTTTTTGGGGTACAGCAAGAGGGACACTGTCATTTAATGTAATCACAGCATCAGTCCAAACTCCGCCAGTCTCCGTTTGCTTTGCAAAAGGCATTTTCCATATAAGAAACTTGGGTTTTACAGCTGTTGAGCCAGTTAAAGCCCAGGCTGGCTTGGACCTGGCCCCCTGAGAGAGTGCCAGCCTCCTGCTCAAGCCCCCAGCAGCGCCACTATGCATCCTACCACCCTGCCATGATGCTCCATATAGGCATTAGTGCTTTTCCTGAAAAAAAGATGTTAAAGTGTACAGTGACAACTCATCAAAATTATGCAAGGGACTGTTTTGGGTCACCGACAAACCATGTACCCCAGCCAGAAAGCTTCACCTGCTCCCCGTGGGAGCTCGAGTCGCCTCTCCACACACGACATTAGGCATTTAGACTGTTGGCCACTGCCAGAGCTGCTCTTGCCTGCGACAAGGAGCTTAGGCTACAGAAAGCGGGCTCCAGCAGTCCCAGGCAGCGGCTGGTGGCGCCCACCTCCCCCCCAGCCACCAGCCACTGGCTCCCTGCCAGGGCTCCGCATGGGAGCTGGATCCTGCGACACCCAGAACAAATAAGGCTACAACCTGTCTCAGCGGAGAAGGAGCTTCCAGTATTTACAGTGCTCTTGCAGGTCCTTGGATGAAGCGTGCTATATTCGGGGTGAAGTCTTGTCTTTCCAAACCCAGTGTTTTCCCTACTGACACAACGCTAAAACACCCGGTCCTGGTTTGTTTGCTACAAACATACATGCCAAATAACAAGATGCAGAGAGACCACTAAAAGCCACATGCCAGAAAGAGCAGCAGAAACCATCGTGCCGAACACCAAAGTACAACTCATCAGACTCCGAATCCCACACACTATTTCAGGAACAACCCCTAATAAATGGAAATGACTATCAAGCGTGGCTTGATTTCAAGCACACAATTAAGTCCAATTAAGTCCTTCCCAAGACGTGGTTTCTGAAGACAACAACGGCATTTGCACATTTTCCTTTTAAGCACTTTCTGGAGTCAAGACCTAAGGGACACCACGATTCCCTGCGTCATCACGTTACTCTGAGCAGAAAAGAAGCTCCTGTTTACACAGGGACAAAACCTACAGAGAAATAACCTGATCACACACCTCCATCACACTGCAGTGTATAAACACCCAGCATTAAAACACAGGCCTTTCCTACCCACTAAATGGGCCATAATAATCTATGGATTCCGCTCAGTGCCCTTAAGCCACATGGTACAAACAAGCCTGTTACAGAGGATACTGAGAAAACCTCAATTCACAATAAACCCAGGGGTTTTTACAGATGCCTTTGCAGCACAATCCCAGTGCAGGATGGACACAGGTAAACAGATCTGATTAAGAGGCATCCTGAGCAAAGCAACCGGATTGAGTTTAAAGCGCTTCTTGCTGCCCTTTTGTAAATACCTGCTGAATAAGTGTGAAGATAAGACAAGTATTGCATTACTATGTTTCCTGATGCATGAAGGGCTTTTTTATTGCCCAGAGTTTAAAAAAAAAATAGTATGAACAATTGCCACAGTCAGCTTCAGCAAAAGCCTCAGCTGCAAAATGAAAGTGTAGTTTATTAGCAAAGAAAAACTCATCTAAGTTTCCCTTGACTGTAATGAAAAAAAGTTTCATTTTATTTCCTGCTAGATTCTTTTTCCTTTTATTGTTCTTTTCATATACTGAAATGCATGTTAAAGAATATTTTTCCAGGGCTGTTTCTTTGAAGAACTCTCTCCTCCCTTGTCCTTCAGCCCCAAATCAAGCACAGCTTATATGTCTACATTCGGGGATTTTTTTTAACTTATGGAAAACACTCATAACCCAGACCCTTGCTGTAGCATGTGTCGCAGCTGCTGCACTCAAGAAAGGTGCCAAACTGCCGGCTTGCATGTCCAAGCCCATTGTCTACCCCCGAGCTTCGCAGCAGAGAGAGGAAGGCAGCCGGGCAAGCCCCGCCAGCACTCCCGAGTCCTTGACTCCTGCGCAGGCTGCCGACAAGGTGGAGATTCAGAGAACTGCACTTGGCCCAAACTCATTAGACTGATGAGTGATGCCTTTTTTTATTGAGGCTGTACCTTGGAGGAGATCACATCCCTGCATCACTCGCACTACAGCACGGCGCTCACCTTCAAGAGAGGAGAAATAACACAAATGAAGCGCTAGCTCTGATTTTGGTTCTTTGTGGGTTTAGACTCTCCCTTTACCTCTTTTAAAGTACACCAGCGCATCTTGATGAGTCAGAAGCCCAAAGCGGCTTGTGGGAATGTGTCTTTTAAGTCTGTTTCCACGGCAGAAA
>NW_010237077.1:89707-91164 GCF_000690775.1 Eurypyga helias
GCCGCCGCTCGCCCACCACCCAGCCTGCCTGCATCCCACGTGCTTTGCAAAAGCACCAGGTACAAAACGCCACTTTGATCACGCAAGACCTCGGGACACTCGCTGCAGCCTGGCCCCCTTTAATTTGAGCTCAATCAGGGAGCTCAGACTGGAACATTAGTTTGGGCTGTCGGGAAGGATTTTTAAAGTACCACGTTGATTTTATTCCCTCCAGCTCCACCCCTTGCCACTCTCCAGTTAGGCTCCTGAGCGTGCTGTAATAAATGCTGGGAAAGGCACTCCACCAGAAGAGCAGGCTATTAAGGCTGAATACAATACTAAAAAGAAAGCAATTAGTGGCGCTGGCTGGTTCGGCACAGGTTCTCACACACCTCAGCCCCTCTCCCAGCCCCTCCAACATCAGCACACCCCACTGTGCCCCAACGTCACATCTTCTGGAGAGATTTCATGCCCAAGAATGACAGTTATTGGTGGGTAAATTGAGTTTTACACATGTCAACAACACAATCTCTCATCAGTTTGACAGAGCCTCACCCAGTCATTTGAAACCAAGGTTCAGCTGTGATTTTTAATTACTCCTGGACAGCACGGGGATTACAGGCATAATCACCATACCGAGATTTCTAGAACTACATTACCACTCTTTTAAAGCCTATTGCAGGAAAAACAATGTTTTCTGGATTTTTTGTTTTGTTTTGCTTAAAACCAGGCAGAAGCCATTCAACCTCCCGCAGCTACTTAAATCATCAAAATGATTTCTGGGAAAAAAAAAAAATTCTGTTGTTTATGAATGCAAATTAAAAAAAAAAAATCCTCCACCCTTATTATCCATACTGTGTGGATTCAAGGCACAGGCAGAGCATTAACTTTCTGTAAAAACACAAGCTGGTTGAATAATTCCCTACGTGTGAAAATGGCCAAAAAGGCACTGAGCAAAGGCTCTGTGGGCAGGCACCATGGCAGGGCTGCAGCCAGGGCCAGGGCAGAGGTGGGCACAAGCTGAGCAGAGCACCCCCTCATTAAGGAAAGGCCATTTCAGCCATTGGAACTGCAACTGGCCACTGACGCCATCCTCAGCGAAACCTGATATAAACCTTACAATAAGGCGCGTTTTTGCAGAATTGGTTTGGGTTGGAAGGGACCTTAAAGCCCATCCAGTTCCCACCTCCTGCCATGGGCAGGGACACCTTCCACTAGACCCCGTTGCTCAAAGCCTCATCCAGTCTGGCCTTGAACTCATCCAGCCTGGCCTTGGACACTTCCAGGGATGGGGCATCCACAGCTTCTCTGGGCAACCTGTCCCACTGCCTCCCCACCCTCTTTGGGAAGAACTTCCTCCTGAAATCTAATTTAAACCTCCCCACTTTCAATTTAAACCCGTTACCCGTAAAAAGACACACCCCCACCCCTCAGCTTCCTTGTATCTCCCCCCGGCACTGGAAAGCTGCAATAAGGTC
>NW_010237078.1:0-1650 GCF_000690775.1 Eurypyga helias
TTTTGATAAATATCTACATTGACAAAGAAAAAGACAAAGGAGAATAAAAAGTTGTAGCCAGTTTTGTTTGTTTGTTTAAAGGTAGCAACGTGAAGGTGCTTGTTCCTCCAAATATGAAGTACCAGGACATGAGATTATTAAGGAAAAGGAGGGTGCATGACTCAGGAGATGATAACAAAGGTGTTTCCCTACTCTCTGCACAGAAGACAGGTTTGAGGACCCACTTCCATGACTGTGGCTGGACGGGTCCCGCCGCACATTGCCCAGGGCTGTGTGACTGGCACTGGAGATGTCTCCAGGTGGGAGGAGCACAAGCTCCCCCAGTGAAGAGCAGACACAGCGGCACAGAAACACTGCAGTGGGGACTGCTGCCGGGGCTACCTGACCCCTCATTGTGGAACCAATTATCAGACTGTTAATTAGCAGCACTGGCAGTGATCGGCAGCAGCAAAACTGCTGAAAGGGTGAATTCTTCCTTTGACCTCTCTATCACGCTGGCTCAGGTCTCATGTGTCATCCAGGCGTCCCCTTATGTCGGAGACACATTTGTTGTGTGGATGAATGTGGGTTTGTCTCAGCGGCACGGGCAGAGTTGTGCCCCATTGTTCCCCTTCTGCTCCTTACTGCAGAGTGCAAACTGTTTATGAATAGTGTCCTGGGTATAAAATATTCAGGAGAAACACAACACTTTATCCAGCAACTTTGTTTCTTACTGTAGAGCAGCAAAGAGTTGATCAATGTGACATGCATCTAAAAAACAAAACCAAAACCCAGAGAAGATCCTCAAAATCTGTCTTCTCCTCTGACACGTTAAAGCATTTCACACTTGACTTTTTGCCATATTTTCATGATTGATGAGTTCTGCCTTCTAATCTTAAGCGATTTTTCCCACTTACATTCTTACCATGAACTACAAACTTAATGTTTATGTTTCCCTATGAGGACTTGTCTAACTGTCTTAGTCACTAAAAATCCCAATTTCTGAAATATTTTTTCATCTGACTTCATAAAAAAGAGCCCTGAAAAGCCTTTTTAAACTAGTAAACTAATTATTGATCCAGATTATCACTTTCTTAAAGCCTGCTTCCTTTAGCCCTATATCATTCCTTTTATTCTTCTCAGAGATCAAGAGTCCTTTCCTGCCCTCACATTCAATTAAATTCCAGGAAAGTTACTTCAAAGCCTAAAGTGTAAAGCAACATTTTATGTTGATTCCTTTGAGTATGCTGCAAATATAAAAACTATCATCATAGGTATTATTAAGTCTAAAAATTAGACAGACAGTGGGAAGATAAAAGACAATTTATCTAGAGGTGTGTTCTCAAATGTTCCTAATTAGACTGAAGAAAGGTTTAAATATGTTTGTCATTCAAGGTTTGAAGATGTGTTTAGCTGTGTATTTATAGGATAACATAAACCCTAGAAGGGGTCTGTGAAGGAATAAATTTTAGCGACATTACGCAATGTCTAAATTGGCTCCTAACATCCTGCTGTAGCCTTACCCAAGACTTCAGCATTACAGAGGAGTAGTGGTCAGAGATCACACTGCAGCTCACAGAGGCAGTGAGGTCACTCACTGAAGAACAAGATTGTTCCTGTAAGAAAGCACCCAGTTCCAGAACCAATCTTCCTCCCTCCCTCCTTCCCCCC
>NW_010237079.1:0-249 GCF_000690775.1 Eurypyga helias
CTACGAGCGGGGGCAGCTCTGCTTCTACAACGCCGAGAGCATGAGCCACATCCACACCTTCAACGCCTCCTTCCGCGAGCGCATCTTCCCCTTCTTCCGGATTTTGGCCAAGGGGACCCGCATCAAGATCTGCGCCTGAGCCGCCGTCAGAGCCGGTGATGGAGCCGCCATTGGAGTTGGCAATGGAGCCACCATCGGAGCCGGTAACGGAACTGCCGTTGGAGTTGGCGATGGAGCCAGAGCCACCCC
>NW_010237079.1:551-1620 GCF_000690775.1 Eurypyga helias
AGAGCCGGTGATGGAAGTGCCGTTGGAGCCGGTGACGGAGCCACCGTCAGAGCCACCACTGGAGCCGGTGACGGAGCTGCTGTTGGAGCCAGTATTGGAGCCACCGTTGGAGCCACCATCGCCGTGCTCTTCAGGGATTGGGTGGGTTGGTTGGTTGGTTTTTGGCCCTCGCTTCGATCCTGGGGGGAATCCGGTTTTGGGATCCAACGCTGCGCTTCTTGCATCCACTCGCTCGGACGGCCGCCATCTCCGGATGCTCTTGTGGGTTTATTTCCCGGAATCTCGACGCCGTGTTGCTCCAGTTGCCCGTTTCGGCTCCTCCAGCGGCAGGTTTGGCCGTTCCGGTTGCCCGTCTTGGCCACTCCAATGGCAGTTTTGGCTCTTCCAGTTGCCTCTTTTGGCTCCTCCAATGGCAAGTTTGGCTGTTCCGGTTGCTCGTCTTGGCCACTCCAACATCCTTCTTAGCTGCTCCAATGGCGGTTTTGGCTACTCCAACATCCTTCTTGGCTGCTCCAATGGCAGTTTTGGCCATTCCACGGGCAGGTTTGGCTATTCCAGTTGCCCATCTTGGCCACCCCGACGGTCTTTTTGGCCATTCCAGTTGCCCGGTTTGGCCTTTCCAGTGGCAGGTTTGGCCACTCCAACATCTGTTTTGGCTGCTCCGATGGCACTTTCGGCTATTCCAGCATCCCTCTTGGCTGTTGCAGTTGCCGTTCTGGCTCCAACGGCAGTTTTGGCCATTCCAGTGGCTGGTCTGGCCACTCCAACGGCAATTTTGGCCGCTCTGGTTGCCATTTTGGCCACTCTATTTGCCCGTTTTGGCCATTCCAACGGCAGTTTTGGCCGCTCCAGCGTCCCTCTTGGCCACTCCGGAGCCCATCCTGGCCGCTCCGGTTGCTGTTTTGTCTGGAATGGGGCAGGATCCCCCTCGGGGGAGGGTGCGTCTCACCCGTTGGGAGCCGCCCTCTCCCCTTTCCCAATCAACTCCCGCATCTTCCCAGCGTTTGCCGCCCGCGCTGCAATTTTGGGGCACATCCTGGCTTTTTTTGGGATGCGGCGCTCAAGTCCC
>NW_010237080.1:0-17323 GCF_000690775.1 Eurypyga helias
GTGGCGGGGCGGGAGGATTTGTTCAGTTTGCTTTTTTCTGGGGACGAAAGAAAAGGGTTTGGGGGACGGGAGGTAAATTTTCAAAATCCGTGCAGTACGGATGTTTAAACATTTGCTAGTGACGGGTTCTCTTTAAAAAAAAAAAAAACTAATGCCTTTTGAAATCACCTCTACTGGGTGATGCTGCCAGCATGGCCGTGGGGCCTTCCTTTCCCCAGAGCTACGGGGAGGTAACGGTGCCTGGCAAACACACCGCTGCTGCAATCCCTGCCCTGAAATTGCAGCCAGGCTGCAGTGTTGGTGAGAGAAGCCTCAGGCCGAAGGGAAACGGGTTCTCACCAGCCAAAACCTTGGAGCTCTGAACTTGAGGGGATACTGAGATCGAAAAAGAAAGCACGTAGCAAGGATGAAAAGCGTGACCGACTTGGCTAGCGCTTTAGAATAAACACAGGAAAAGGAAGGCTTAGGAGCTGTAACCTTAAAAAAAAAAAAAGGCATTTAATAATAGCAATAATATGTAGAGTAAGACATGAGAAGAACAAACGTTCAAAACTTCTTGTGTTTTTTGGTTTCAGTTGGCACTTCCAACTGCGACAAAGCAGATAAAGCGCTTGAATCACAGAAGGGTTTGTTACACTGAGAACAGGCTAAGGAAAGATCAGTTAGGTGCTCTCGAGTCAGCTGCGCCTCATGAACTCTCTCCTGAGATTTGCCAAGACCTAGCTAAAGTGCATTCCTGACGGACGGGTGGGGTTCTAAAAGACCAGGCGTAGTACGTGCTGGTCTGGGGGAGGAAAACCCAGGGATTTATCAGCAAGTCTGCATAACTTGAATTCTACCGCAAGTAGCAGAACAAAAACTGTAGATATCTCAAAGTCAAGGAAGAAACAAGTGCCAGATTTGGCTGTCAATTCTGACGAGATAATGCATGTTGTCAAGTGTTTTGACCTTAATGATGCTTCAGGTGTTATTTAAAGTAATCTTGGCAAGCCAGGGAAGTATGGGTTGCATGAAAACACTGTGAAGTCAGAACATAAAAATGGTGGGATAATCATACCCCAACAAGTTATTATTAATGATCTACTTCCGAATACAAGGAATTGTGTGATTCCAACCTGGAAGGATACATTGGAGAAAAGAGATCTAAGAATTGGAAAAGGTTCAGAATAGACAACAAGGACAAATCAAAAATGTGGGTCATTTTCCATGTAAGTGAAAACTGTGTTGCAACTCTGCTATCTGCAAAAGAAACACTGGAGATGACATAGTAGAAGTGGAAAAATGACAAGTGGCGTGGAGAGAGGAGATGGGAATCTACTGTTCACTGTTTCTGTGTAGTCAGGCAAGGGGACACCGAACAAAGCTCGTAACAATTAGTTTCAGAAGCAACCAAAAGGTAATAGAACAACTGCAGTTCTTGCTAAATGATGTGAAGATTGCTGAAAACTGGCTTAGTAACAATGGAGAAATTCATGGAACAAAAATCTACAGAAGACCACTAAAGACATAAAAGTCATATCTGCCTCAGGAAGCCCCTAACTGTCCCTAAATTGTTTGGAGTTTAGATTTACCTTCAATATTAGAAAAATGTTCCCATGACAGCCTTCGCAGTGCTAGAATAGGTTGTCTGGGGAGAGATATGATTAGATAATTTGCACAAGGAGTGATGTAGATCCATGATCTTGCTTTGGGATGAAGAGGTGACTGGATGACCACCGTCGAGTCCCTTCATAAAATTCTGTGGAAAATGCTAGATATTTATTACTTATATCACATTAATACTGAATATTCTTTGAACAAGAATCCCCAATCCCAAAAATAAGCAATGTACATAATATAAAAAATCCAAAATGCAAGAGGATAACTTTTAAGTGAAAATGCAGCATTGCTGAGGAGGAATAAAACTACATAGTGAGTTTTAATATTGTAGCAAAGGGTGAGGGAATACTGTGAAAATGTAAAAAAAACCAGTTCCATTTTTCAAAAATAAATGTTCCAAATATCCACAGCATTGTAAAATAGAACTCAAGTTATTTTGTGATGTGCAGATTTTCTGTTCTGAAAATGCTAGTAAGCTTAACAACAAATGAAGCTTTACCATGAATGTATAAATGAGATATCAGCTAACGACTTTCTTTTCTCAGGAAAATTAATTCTTTGAATGCAATTTTAATATCTGCTGCTTTGTTAGATGTATGTTTCTACTCGTTAGCGTTACATGGAATATTGTAGTAGACTAGAAATTATCTGGTGTACCGCAATAGCTAGTTCTGTGTGATGAATTTAAATACCTAACTGCTTAAGATTTTTTGTTTATCTGTCAAAAAAAGAGGGAGAAGAAAGATTTGTGTCCTGCATCAATGAGATTCTGCCTCAGACTAATACCTACTAGACACGTGATGGCTAGACTCCAGTCTGCTCTAGGAAATTATCGGATGGCTTCCAGTTCTTTTATCAGATTTATTTTTTACAGTGTTTTTTACAAGGTAATTGAGATGTTGATTATGCAGGCAAGACTTGTGAATTTAACACACTCTGAAAGGAGTTGGTGCTTCCCAGGGATCAGTCTTAGTTCACAGCAGATAAAAACAGAGTAGTTGTTTGAATTCTAGGACAGCCTTTTAGCAAGGGAGGGGGGGCGGGGAGGGGCAGTGGGGAAGAAAAAAGAAATCAGATGGAGGTTCGGACTTAGGAAAAGAGGTTTCTAACCTGCCAACCTGTCTTAAAAAAACCCAATATATTATAACACTGTCTGATCTTTGGAAACTCCTAGGTACCTGGATGGCAGCCTGAACTCCCCTGGTAGGTGATAGCAGCTAAGGTATTCCATCTAAAAGTCAGTCCTTAAAACAGCTGGAGAATGCTGAGAGGGAATACACAGTGAAAGACCTTCAGCACTGGAATCCCTTGTCTCCATTGGTCTGATAGTCCAAATATCAACTTCCAAGAGTGCTACAAAGCCCATCTGTTTTTTCAAGCCTTTGTTTTATTGGTGATTGGAGAGTTGTTTTGGTTCTTTTTTTGGTTTAATTATGAATGACAGTATTAAAAGCTGTTGGTTTTATAGCTCTTTAACATGTAAAAGGAATTAAGAGCAGGAAAAAAAACCCATATTTTTAATATTATGGGCAAATGTCTGGTCAACCTGGCTTGGAAAAAAAAAGGCTTTAATACCTCTGAAAAGTTAGGGAGAGAAGCAAGAAGAACGTCAGTGATGTGGAATGGCTCGTGTATTAAATGGAACAAGCAAGACAAGGAATCTTCCGTGTGAAAAGGGTGGACTCGAGTGAGCATGATAAAGATTCTTAAAATCTTATTAGCGTGGAGAAGGTGACTAGGGAATGAAGTTAACAGGCAACAGAACAAATGTCTTGCAGAGGCCAGGATGCAGAGGGCATTCCAACAAAAATTACACAGTTCACGGAGTACTGGGTCAGCAGCGGGTTTTAGGCATGGCGGCTGTAGGTGCAATGTGACTCAGTCACTGAACTACAGACCCACAGCCAGGTGTGAAAATCAGGGAAAAATTGTTCCATACCTTCCATGAGTGTGCGAGGACACATTCATCACCCACGGTGGTTGGACACAAGAAGCCAGACTGGCCTTATGTGGCATGGCAGCTCTTACCTGGAGCAGGATGTGCTCTGGTCTGGCATTTTTAAATCCATGTGGCTGCCTTTGCTGATCTCCACAGAAGAGCAAATGTGCCTATCCCTAGCTGTGTTGCCAAAAGTATCCTTTCTTTTCCCCTTACTCACAGGTTTCCGCCAGCTGTATCTTGCCACGTTCTCCTCCTGCCTTTCCAGACCTGCATGATATTGTTGGCAGGACAATATTCACGTGCAGAATGCTTTCTCTAAGTGTGGAGGCTTGGGTGTAAGATGAAAAATGGGTCCTAGACACACTTTTTAGAGCACAAAAAGTAAATATTTTTTTAAATACTGTGTGAGAAATATGTGGGGGTTTTTGCTGTAAATACTTGATGGAGCAGAGGAGCCCTTTCAACAAGAATGTTGGCCTAACTCGAGTTTGTCATGTTTCTTCTGGCCAAGGAGAGAGACACGTAATGGCACAAGCAATAGGATATGAGTGAGGTGTCATCACGTTATTCATGGTTTTGAAATCCATCCTATGTCACAGCCTACCTCTACTGGTCCAAAACATTCTGTAGTTGTCTTTTTCTTCTTTCTCCTCTGTCTATTTCTGCAGGTGAGTTGGCAACACTTCACATTCAGCTTTGCCAAAGGCTGCTGGTGCTACTAATAGAAACAAACAGTATTAGCGTGCTATTAAACAACGAGCATATCCAGAGCTTTTTCCTTTTATTCCAAGTTTCGAAGAACTAAGGTTGTTCAGAGCTAAGATTAGAGCTTACTCCAATTTTTAAACAGTCTTACTAGGTACAGGATTAATTAAATGACCTCTCGAGGTCCCGTCCCTTTTGTGTGTGTAAGATTATGGAGACACCTAATAGAACCACAACATGTGTGAACAACCACTGTTCTTTCCCATCCTCATCATAGTGAAAGGCAAGGAGAAAAGCAAGGAAATTTGAAAACATATATCCTTTCTAAACGAATCTCTTTGGAGACCCTCTGTGGGTGCAATGACATTTCAAGGGTACAGCACCGCCGCAGGACATATTTAGTGTCATCTTTTAAGTGCATCAAAATAAAGGGCTGAAATAAAACAAAAGCATTAAGGATATGCAATCAATATGAGTTATTAGAGGTTTATGTTATAAATTTTTATGTATTTAGCTTCCAGTTCGCTGCTAAATGCAAAATATATTCAGGAATGCATGTTCAAAAGTTAAAGGATTGTTACAGCAGTGATACAAAACCCTTAGCAAATTTTGTTTAAATGAAGAATGTTTTACAGTCAAACACTGGGTGCACTGTGATCTGCAGAGTGTGGGGCAGAAATGCTGCTAGGGGGCAGGCAGACAATGAAGAGAGAACAACACAAAGTCTTGTTCTTCCTTCATCCAGAGTTGCTTGGGGTTTTTATTGCAGTTCTAAGATTTTTCTTAGTTGTTCTTGGGAGAGAGAATAGATAGAATTGACGGTTATTACCTTCCATGTTGTCACAACCTGCTCAGGAAACAAGGGAAGGAGGATACCCACTCCCTGAATCCTTTCCCTAGCAATAAGCCAAGCAGTCTTCCAACCGTAAATAGAAGGTCTCCCTCGGGCAAAATATGGGGTCTTCCACTACCTTTGTCATGAGGCCTGCCATCCAGCCGAACAGCTTGGGCTTCATCAGATAAGGAAAAAGAAGACCCTTTTCCCTGTCTCAGCAGGGAAGATCATCAGCCAAGCCCCTTTACTAATTTTGCTCCTGTATTTTTTGACTTGCACAAACTCATTCTACTTGCCAAGATACTCCCAAACAAGTAGGACATGTTGATGGGCATGTGCAGCTTTGAAGCCTTACTCTTTCCACTGTAGCAGGAAGTCATCTACAAGGAAAAGCATCCCCTGATGTCTAACGTCTCCTTTGGTTGATGACTGTATAAAAATTCATGGAAGGAAAATCCAGTGAAGGCCCCAGAATGAACCAGATAGTGGTAACATGATCTCGGTGTACAGGGTCAGTGGTCACATATTTCAGTATTGCTTTCAGAGGCTGACTTGAACTCCAGATCCACCCAGCTGATTTAAGAGCTGCAGAAGTGTCTAAAGGTCTTTCTTTTTAGTAGACTACTTTATAGTAGACTTCACCACCCAAAAAAAAAAACCCTCAGCTCAACACTCTAAGCTGTTATTATGTCCTGGACATTCCTACTTGAACAGTGTAATCTTCCAGTGGTATTGCTACTGTCCATGCCTATATTGACTGCCATGAATAATTAGATGGTGATTAATTCTGTCTAGTTTAGCATCGGTCTTAGACAGGGATGAGGCACCTTCTGAGGTGTCTGTAAGATACCTGTAATAAGACTAGGTCTCAAACCAAAAACTTTAAACTCTATAAAATTAGCTGCAAGTAGTAAAATTTGCTATAATTAGTTAGACCATGACAGGTATCATCAAAGATACTTCCAAATTTTATTAAATTCCTTGGTGTCAAGGAAAAAAAAGCCATCCCAAGGAAAGACTACGATTCCAAACTTGCCGCTGACAGCTTTTAAGTCATTTGCTGATTGAACGCAGTCAGCTGAGTTCTCTTCAATACTGTGATACACAGACAGTAATGTACCTGCCCATTGCACTGTCATCTCTAAAGGTGTCATGTTCAGCTGTCTAAGGACAGTTGGTCAGATTTGTCTTTCGCAGTGAATGAAATCAAATCAATTATCAGTCCTGCGAGAGAAACACTTTTTTTAACAGGATTTTAGAAGAAGTTCATTGCCATGAGCCTTCTCAGGGAAGACCAGAGGTAGACTGTTTCTTTTCAGAAAGATAATACCATCCAAAAAAATTAATAGGGTGGAGCTTGTGGCATTTATTCTGCTACAAGCAAAGTCTTCTTCAGAGATAAAAATTATTTTATTTGGGGAATTGGGAAGAATGTGGATTGTTGTCAGAAAGGAAAGGCAGTACTTAGTAAAAATAGAAACCTTCAGCTCTTTCACTCTGTTTTTCCTCTGTACATTCTTCACACAGGCATACAAAATTATAAGAGCTTTAAGCTAGTTGGCCTACAGCATAGAAGAAAGAGATTAATTGTTATTGATATTTCTGGTTTTGAATCCCCAGAGAAATTTGTGGCATAAAGACTTCAGTGAACTTCGGACCTCATTTTTTTGTTGCATCTTTTCTATCATTAGATTGCTAGGTCTTCACAAAGAATCCTCTCTGGACAGTGCTGAACCCAAGCATCCAGTCCTACACTGGACCTTTTAGGCACCACTGGGTGCCAAAATATAGGAACAAATTCAGTGTGTGGGAAGATGCACTGCAGCAATATTCTGTTGTCTCCCTTTACCGAACAAAGAGATCATGCTGAAGTTCAGATTCACTTTAGCAGGCCCTATTCAGTTACTGGCAAACTGTGAGACAGGACTGCTTGAAAAAAAGATCAAATCTCTTCAGAAAGGAAAATTATCATTAAATATTTACAAATAGTTAAAAGAGTGTTGTGAGGGTTTTTTTGTCTGCCACTCTTACTGAAGGAGCAGATAGCACGGTAGCTCGTGTTTCATCAAGGAATGAACTAAAAATCTAACAGGGTGTGATACTTTTATGGGATACTCCAGATAGGCAGGCATGACACGATGTCCTTCCCCCTGCAATTCCATTCGCCTTGATTCCCTTCCCTAGCAGTGGACTGTCAAATGCAATTTGAGTCCTTCCTGGAAGCAAAGCAGCCTTTGCCAGCACAGATTTCCTTCTCCACTGCATTGCAGTGTTAGGAGTCGTACATCTTTGGAGTGTGGCTGGGAGCCATTATTCCCAACAGCCGCATGCTCCTTCAGGGCTGAGTCGGCTTTTTCTGGACACACCAGCAGGCTGAGGTCAGAAACTGCCTGAGTTTTCTGTGCAGGGACTTGCCTGTGCTGACGATGAGGCTGTGGAACGGGGACTTTTGCAGAATTATAGTAGAGATCAACTCAATTCAAAGACACCTGCTTCAGCTTCCTTCCTCTTTCCTGTGTTTCCATCGAAGAACATAAGGTTTTCCCAGAAAAAAAAAAGTCTGTGCTGCTTTCCCTCTGCTCAAGAGGACTGCTCTTATTGCAGGATAGATGCTCTTAGGGACTGAGGGAATCAGATCAAGCCACTCCAGACAGAGCGCCGTGCATAATCCCAGTGAAAATAACAATGAAGGACCTATAGCTATCTCCGTGAATTCCACTACTAGCACAGCTGCATGTCTGTCCTGTACACTAATTCATACAGCCATATTTTATTTTATCTGACCATGTACATTGCTAACCACGGTGAGACTTACAGTAACCTTTTCAGGATATACTCGCTGTGTGCATTGGATAGATGGACTTTACAAAAATGTACATGAATCCTTGATTTTCCAGATGCTTTTTGGGTACCAGAATCTATCTTTGTCCTTGTTATCAATAGTATTGAGGGTAATAAAACATAGCCTTAAGCTGTTTCACTTTTATCTGTTATCCAGACTGGAAATCAATTGTTTCATTTGCATATCCATCTTAAAAACAATCAATGAAACCTCACTTCGTTGTCAATAGGATTTATAAGACAATAATAATAATATGGATTATGCCCACATTTATAGCTACTGCCAAATGAAATGTGAACCTGGCTGTGTTCACATTTGAGTCCTGAGCCTCATTTGTGCTATAGGTGCCAAAGCAATACTAATAGAGGCTTTAATAATTAATAATTCACCTCACAAAATGAGATTTATTATTTATATGTCTTGTCTTATTTTTGAGGAATATTATCCTATGTAAAAGGATGCTATTCTTATAGTTCCTTAATGGGATTTCTTAAAACCACTTTAGTATTTTCTTTTAATGGGCAAACTTATTTCCCTAAATTATATACTGAAAGCTATGTTCTAGAAAAGTACTAATTGTGTATACTTTGAATGGGTTTCTTTTCATTTTACTGGGAAGAGATTTCATCAAGGGGGGAAATTCACTCAGAGAATGCCTGAAAGGACTGCAGTTGCTTTGATTCTGCCAGCTGACAGCTAAGTAGCTGTGGGTCAGGATATCAGAGGAACTCCTCGTCACTTTTTCTGGTTTTATTTTATTTGCACTGTTGAACTGTTGAATTCTTTCCTTCTATTTCTATTTCTTTCCTGCTTTGCTCCATGAACTATACTGAATCCTGGCTTCTCTTTCTAAGACGTATGACAGTGCTGCAAAAAAGGTACAGATTCTTTTTTTTTTTTTAGTTTAGTTTAATTCTAAGTAGAACCTAACATAAGGTTAAAATTGTTATTGTCTATTTTTACGTCCCTCATGATGTACACTGACTCTCAGCAACATTTCTAAACTAAAGGACCATCAATTACAATTTGTGCAGCATCCATTTCTATTCTCCTTGGAACAGTTAGTGCTATTTGACGCCTACCTACATTTCCTTAAAGCTGAGTTGCTGAAATTTCTCAGAAATAAAGAGTCCAGGCTTGAAGATATATTTTTTAACCCACTCTGTGTCTAATACATCCATGCTTCTGATCTGAAGCAACTCTGTCAGATCTGTTGTATTTCTGCTATATTTCTGCTACATATCTGTTATATTATTTTTTCGAAAGGAAGTTTTACTGTGCCTCAAAACAAATCCACAGTGCTCAAGGATTAGAGCAAAGATACTCTGAACTATCCTTGTAATGTCATAGCCCTTAACTTTGCAACAGCTTTACTGGAGTTTGAAAGGCGTGGAACAGCATGGAAAAATAGGCCTCATAATTTAAAAACAGTTTTCTTTAGTAAAAACCCATCTTCTGCAGAAAGCATTTTTGAGCAGAAAATACCAAGAGGTGAGTAAGAAACAGACACAAGCCTTTGTTCTGCTAATCATTATGCTCTTCTCTGTATATCAGCATAGGTGGAATCAGCAAAGAGCCGACTATTTAAACATCTGCTTGGATAATAAGAATTGGATAATTATTCTGTCCTTGTCTGTCTAACTTGGGTGATGCCATTTCTGTAGGAGTCTTGCTGGCTGTCATGTTTTCCCTACCACTTCTTGGATTAGTTGTGCTTGCAGCTTTATTCTGTGCAGCTGCAGCTCTCTACAGATGTGAGGACAGATGTGAGGGGTTTTTCCCCCAGGTAATTACGGCAATTTCTTTATATACTCTCATGTTTCTAGAACATGCATATTTACAGTTCTGCAATAGCAATCATGACTTAAGGTCCTGTAATTCATTATCTCTACACTCAAGCAGAAGTCACAATAAGGAAACCCGCAAAGTGAACAGTGCTGAAGTACTACATTACATCCTGAACAACAACCTAAACATATTCAATGAACACTGGAACTAATTATTTTGTTGCATTTGCTGCAAACATACAGTTTATGATAGACTGAGATTTAATTGTCTGTTCCTGTTTCAGGTTCTCGTAACTGTAAAAATTGCATTCAGGCTGACACTGTTTGCTGTAATTCTAGAAACGATTCTATTTGGAAGAAAAGTAAAATCTCTTAACTTGTTCCTAATCAACTGATACCCTTCTTGGAAGTATATTAAAACTGGGATAATTTTAGTTGTTGGGAGACAAGGGAGCATTCTGTCACTCAGAAAAGTTCAAAGGAAAGCAACCTCCTTTCTGTTATCAAGCAAATAAATAAGTGAATGACTTATATACATATGAGAAGATGTTGGGTTGAACGGTCCTTACTTAACACAATAATAACTGGAGATAATTGATCCTCTGTTTCTCTGCTACTTGCTGCTGTTGCTATACAGGTGGAATCCCCTTGGTTTCCCAAACCTCCAGTAAAGTATTGCTGCAGAAGGTGCTGATGTCTGTGAACAGGCTAATAAAGTACTAATAGAGGATCAGAATGTTTCAGATAAACGTCCAAATTACTTTCCAGCTTTGTATCAATGTATCACAAGTTGCAAATTGCTAAGAAACTCCCACCTTTGAATTCAGAAGAATATGAAGATGTAGCCTCGTATTACAGTACCATCCCTGAGATTAAACAAATAATGTAGCATAGATTCACAGATCCACAGTGGAAGAGGTTGGAAGTGACCTCTAGAAATCATCTAGTCCAACCCCCCTGCCAGAGCAGGATCACCTGGAGTAGGTCACACAGGAACAAGTCCAAGCGGCTTTGTAAAGTCTCCAGGGAAGGAGACTCCACCACCTCTCTGGGCAGCCTGTTCCAGGGCTCTGGCACCCTCACAGTGAAGAAGTGTTTCCTCATGGTCAGGCTGAACCTTCTGTTTTCCAGTTTATGGCCATTGCCCCCAGTCCTGTCACTGGACACCGCTGAGAAGAGCCTGGCCCCATCCTCCTGACACCCACCCTTTAGATATTGATAAGCATTGATAAGATCCCCCCTCAGCCTCCTCTTCTCCAAGCTAAACAGACCCAGCTCTCTCAGCCTTTCCTCACATGGAAGGTGCTCCAGGCCCTTCATCACCTTAGTGGCCCTGAGCTGGGCCCTCTCCAGTAGTTCCTTGTCCTTCCATCGCTATACTGTTTGGATGGGCAACAAGTATTGCAAGCTTTGAAACAGACCCTCCTTTGCAAACACTGGTGGTGTGTCCTTTACACTTGCACCACAATGAAGTCCATGATGAAACCTTGGGAAGCACAGCAGCGCTCCCAGGAACCATCCTGACTAAACGCATGTAATGATGGGCCTTCCACACACATTCTTCTGGACGCTGGTAGCTTTTAACTCACAAAAGGCAGAACAACATTAGAGAGATTTTTGACCTCAAGTATACCCCCCCCGTTACTCTAGCCAATGCCTTTCAGTTTGTTGAGTGTTGCAAGGTAGGATTACTAACAGTTTTAAAAAATTTTAAGCTGATAAATAGCAGCATGTAAAGAGAGATGTGAAAGAGGGCTGTGATGGCAGTAGTAGGGCTGCTGTTTTACATTAGCCGTTCAAAACTGCAAAGCTCTAGGGAAAAAATGGAAGTAAATTTTGATACCAGCATTTACTACTTTTCTCGGCTCCCTGTCGGGGTTGCTGAATAATTTTCAGCATCGTCTGGCTAATACACAATCAGTGACAGAGAGAGATGTACAACAGCTATTTAAGCCAAGGGAGGAATCGAGTCTTTTCTACGAAACCTGAGCAGAAGGTGGCATACAAAAAGCAACCACGAGATGTCAGCCTGAATGAATTACAGTGGATTATACTGATTGGCTTCTCCTGATAAGTAACTGGAGAGGGAAAAACTATTTATCATCTTGAAAATTTTGTGGATAAAGTAATCTAAGAATAATATTCCTGGTCACATTCAGAAAAACGGATGATCAGCTCCAAATATAGTCCCTGTGCACATTTGTTTCTGCTAGGAAAAAAGCTGAAGATTTAACCCCTCTGCTTGAGCCTGGTGGGAAGGACATAGCAGGGATTTGTCATTCCCCATCTGCCCTTTTTTAACTCTTCTCTAAGCATCTGCTGTCAGAGCTGGGGTATCAGTCTAGGTGGACTTTGGGCTTTTTCCTGTAAAGCTGTTTTTATTTTCCTAATATTTTTGACAATGCTCTGACAGTTCTGAATGCTTACAAGATAGTAAGAACATCCATTTCCAGGTTTGGAGGCATCCCAGTGACAGATACTGATCATTGTTCCTGGATTACTTTGCAGTCTATTCCCCCACAGTTCGCCATCTGAAAGCTGACAAAGGAGTTGTGCTCAGTTGCTTTTTTTGAGGGACTCTTTATTTGCCTCTAGCTGCTCACACTAGGGATGTTCTCGTGCTCGGTATCGGTTGCTCACGCTGGCTGGATTTGCCTTTAGCTACTGCCATCAGTCTCAACCTCTTGTTGTTGCTTCTGCTGGTCGTTCGTGCTGTGCTGCTTTGCTCTGCTCTGTCCTGCAGCAAGACTGCTGCTGTGTCTCTGCTCAACCCTTTCTTCTGACAGTCCATAGGGTATTCCTGTTGCGCTTAAAAAGTTAGCGGGATACCCAGGATCTGCACAGAGACCTAGCCACAACGGGTGAATTTCCCAGCAGGCTCTTACCCATGCTCTGAAAAAAAAGACGAAACACCAGAAGATTCTTTGACCCACATTTGCTTTGGGTTCCTTTATTGTGAGATGCCATGACAAGCTGCAGCATTTGCTCCCCCAGCAATCACAGATAGATGTCCCAGAACACAATTAAAACCCTTACACATCTACTTGTAGCTGAAATACCCTGAGGCACAACACTTATCAGAGAATTAAGCCCTGAACCTTTGGTTCCATCAGTGGCTCTCAGCTCGCTGCAAGCCAGCAGGCTCTAGGCTCCCATCCGACTGGGTTCTCCCACAGGCTGCCATCCTCCCCCAGCACCTCGCACCTTCAGCCTTATAAACCACCTAACAGAAGTTGATCGACTCTTGCCATTCAGGTATTAAGTGAAAGCACTTTTACTGAAGTTACTTTGGCCTTAAAATTTAATTCACCTGCTGTATCTTCAGGTTTCATAGTGCACTGTTTGATGGCTGCTAGTTTCCCTTGGGACATTCACTTCTGCTTTATGAAGAGAGCAGGCATCCTAATATGCAGATAAAAGAAGCTGTGGGGCTTGGCTCTGGGGTTTTTGAGCCATGAGAAGCCAACAGAGAGCAGAGACACCAGCTTGCAACTGCCTAATATTATCCCCAGAGCAGGGGGCAGCCAAAATGCACTCATACAGGGCAAGGAAGGGGCTGCCAGAATTCTGAATCTGCATCCCGTGGCTGAAAGTCACCTGCCACCTGGGACAAGTGTGTCTGCAAACGTAGGTTATTTGTGTGCCTGGTGGAAAGATGACTCGTGTTCTGCTGAGATCTGTTCTGTGCTCTGTAAAATTAATGTGTTACGGTAGGTTGTTTGAAAATTTAGGAGTGAAAGTGTTTTGTGATGTTAAAGCTTCTTCCTGATATATCACTTATTACAGTATCCTTTAGAGTAATCCTTTGCAAATATTAGAAGTAAAAAGGTAAGGGACAAAGAACTGTTGTTTCTTGTTTCTCTCAACTTCTATCTTGTAATTTGTGTGGAATCTCTCTGGGTTTTCCACAAAATCAGTTCCTTCCTGAGCACTTTCTTCTCTGAAAAGCAACTAGACATATTGACCACTACCGCAGTCAGGAGGGATACAGAATCATAGACTCAGGAGTTAACATGCATTGATTTAGTACTCATCAATTATATTGTAGTGAGTACCACTGGAGAAATACAAAATGTCAGCAAAACAATGAAATAGCAGAACTTCTCTAAAAATATATCTGACATAGATACTTTCTGCACAAAGTCCAATGCTTCCAACATAAAAAATCAAATTTTCAGATCAGTTATTTATATTTTCAGCATTTCTAAACACAGTCTCTTAGAATTTGCCATTTAAAGAGCTTGTTCGTGTCGCAAAATTGATCAGTGTAGCTCACCAGCTCCTACACCAGAAGCTGCCAGAGCACTTGATTTCATGGGTAACTTTACATTAGTCAGTACAACCCGAGCTCAAGTTTCATTGAAAACAGTTAACAGAGTTACTGTATTCCATTAAAGAGCATTTTCTTGCCTTGCCTGATGCTTAATCAGCTTCTTAAATGTTATTCACGCATTCACCTGTTTCAGTATGTGCTTTTCTAGTTTTAGCCTTTTAGGACAAAATTACAGATCGGTGTTTCTTTCAACATCAGTTTTAACCATTGACAGTGAGGATGATGGACGATGTATGCCTTCCCCCATGGCAAGATGCTAATTCACAATCCATTTCCTGCCCTGCATTCCTAAATTCACCCATCACATTCCTTACCTTCCTCTTCTGCTGCTTTATTTTGATTGTAAAAACATGCTCACCCACAACCACTACCCCCATCCTTCCCACATCAGCTTCCAGTACCACTGCGAGCCTTCAGAACATGCACTGACAGGCAGAAAACAACCCAACCCAAGCCCAATGAGACATGCAGAGTTATCAGTTTTCTGTTTCAATCTCATTTTCCTCCTTGCACTAGAGCATTTCCCAGAGGGCAGGATGTGGCTTAGTAGTGTGTCTAAACAGCTACCCAGGCAAGTGTGGATGTTGTGTATGTTAAGATAAGGTTTCCTTTTAACAGCTCACGGCAAGGCCAAGGAAAGATAGGATTCTTGGCATTATCCTGGTTTCAGCTTCCAAAAAAACATAAAAAGCTGTTTTTACAGATTTTGTTTTTATGTTCTTCTGTACTGCATGAAACCCGTATTTGGATTATGAAATTTTCAGACCTCTCAACATCTTTGTCGCTCACTTTTTTCTCCCTGAATTTGGACATGTGACAAGTTTCCTCTGGCTCGCTCCCTCCTTGAAGCACAGGATCATGCACCAAGGGACCTGAGGAGGGGCAGAACTGCAGCTGAGGAGTCTGTTTTCCAGCACATACTGCCGGTTGCTCCTCAACCTTGTGTCCTCCCTTGTCCTCCTTGCCATATACAGCTGGTCAGTTGGCCTTTCAGCTGCACCTGGCCTATGGGATCCTGGAGCTAGAAAACAGATGCAGGTTAGCCTGGGGATACATCCTGGAGGTAGCTGATTGTTTGGTACCCTGGCTTGGGAACGTGGGATGGGGGGATGTTGAGTGAGCATCAGTTTTAAAGAATGATTTGACATACCTAGATTTGAGAGGAAAGGTCATTCATTCTCTCTTACTGTTTAAACACCTGACAAACCTTGAGCACTAGAACACAAGTAATAATGGTAATAAATGATAACTTTATTACTATTTCTTATTATAGAAGTTTTTTCTTTCTTACATCCATTGTTATTTAGAGAGGTTTGTCGTTGGGTTGTGTCTGTTGCCAAAGAATTCAACTTTATGAGTGAAAACAACCTTGTAAATGAAGAGTTAATCAACTAAAACATGTATTTCATTAGGAAAAGTAGCTGTATAGGATACACAGTCTTGTCATCCTTGCTTATGTCATCATCTCAATGTCCTTGGAGCCAGGCAGGGGTGTGGATCCTGGGAAGAGAGGAAGGGGCATGCAAGACGAAGCAGAATGTTTTACATCACTCTGAGCCTATTATTCATTTCCCTCTTTGGGCTCTTTGCGGCCACCTAAGATAAATCAGTGAAATGAATGGTCTACTTTGTATACTTTGGAAAAACCCTCCCTATTTATAGGCCTGTTCTTCTGAAGATAATATATGTATAAAAAGATTAAGCCATGGAAAATGAAGCTGTGATTGAAGCAGCTGTGGTAAAGTGCTAGAAGATGTAGCCATAGCCAGAATGTGGCACACAGCCACAGACCAGTTGGCAAAGTTTTCTGATACACTGGTTATTTGTAACTTGAGTTACAGAAGCGAGGAAAAGTGACACTCTCCAGTGAGCTGCTGCCTGTAATATGCATGGGGTGCCCGAGTGAGCACCTGACAGCAGAGAGCAAGGGCACGGCATGCCCGTGATGTTAGTGGCCGCGTGGGAGAAGAAGACAGGAAGCAGCAGCAGCAGCAGGCTAGAAGGGACAGTTTAATTGATCACATACCGTTGTTTTCCAGGGACCAAAATGAGTTTCCCATGAACAAAACACTGCCAGCAGAGCCCCGTGCTCAGGCCACACATCCTGGCTGCATTGCAGGGCTGCAGGGAGTACCAGGACCGTGCACTGCAGAGCTCGTCCAGGGGGAACGAAGCAGAGACCTTGGGTTTTGAAATTTTCGTGTGCATATGCAAGGAGGTTCAGGACATGAGGGCAAGAGCCTTCTGAGCTGTCACATAAAAATTGCTAAGGCACCCACAGACTGCGCCTGGCTTCTACATCCCTTGGCAAGTTTCACAGATGACACAACTGAAACTGGGCTGTGGTAGAATAAGACATGCCAGATCTCACACTAACAATATACTGTATTGCCTACACAGAACTTGACAGACCTAATGACAGACCACTGGGATGTTTTCAGTTCTTGCAAATGGCCTACTTTCTGACTGTTCATAAAGGAAGACAATAGCTATTTTAAGCTGAAACTTTGATTTTCATACCATACCTAAATAATTAATCAAGCAACAAAAATTATCATCTAAACATATGCATCTACAAAGGTACATGCAGCCATATATATACAAGAGAAATATGTTATTTTTCGTCTCTGTCCTTAAAAAAAAATCTCCTCAATAAAATTGGAACAGAGGTTGAATAATATTTTTTGTCAGTTTTCTATTTATAGCAAGGGCATCAGATAATGAGTGGAATATTCTTCCTTGTGGGTAAAGGAATCAGAATCCAAACATAAAGGAATGAATATCTATCTATTTACATACTAATTATATCCCTATGTAAATATTTAAATAGAGGTTTGGAGAGGTACCTATCCCTATGCAAAATCAGATTTGTAGATGGGTGTGTATATTAAAAATTCTTTAATGTGTTATTAAGCAAAATCTGATTTCTGGATATGCTAACTCTGCAGAACTTGTGTGCTCTGACAGTTCTGTCTGTATCTAATCCTGATTATTTCTAATCTTAAATCAGAGAAAATCCTCCCCTCCCCTCTGCAATCACCTGATCTTGATTCGTGGATTACTTTATAAATACCTAATTGCTTATTAACATGAATCATCCCCTTCTTTAAATATATATTTTACATAAATAGAGCCTGTGTTTCATTTTCTCAATCCTAAGTGTTGTTCTCTTACGCTATTATGTCTCCCAGCTATTCTAGGTATGCTTTAGAAGAAAACAGCTGAACTCATCTGATTCCTGAACATTTTTCTCCTGCTCAAAATATAGAATCATAGAATC